>NW_004524857.1:888655-891381 GCF_000260255.1 Octodon degus
CTCTGTTCACAAATGTCTCTGTTGAAGAGAAAGTCAGTTCACAAACAGAATTCTTCATTAAAATAGAATTAAAGAAGAAATTAGAAAGTTTCTACAATTAAATGACAGTGCCATTCTCACAGTGAAATCAGTATAGTGAAGATAATTAGAAAAATAGAGTAAGCTCATATAAGTAACCTAGTGTTGAACCTCAAGTTTCTAGATAAAAATCAACTTGAACCCAAAGCATGTACAACAGAGGAAATTATAAAGATCAGAGTAGAAATAAATGCAATTGAGACTACTAAAACAACACAAAGAACTATAGAAGAGTTGATTCTTTGAAAGATTAAATGAACTAGACAAACCTTAGCTAACCTCATCAAAAAATGGGAAAACCCAAATCCAAGCAATTAGGAATGAAAAGGGTGAAATCCGAACACACCCTGTAGAGATCCAGAGTTACTTTGAGAACCTGTACTTCAGTAAGACAGAAAACTAAGAAGAATTGGACAGGCTCTTATATATGTCTGAATTACCAAAGCTGAATCAAGAAGATACAGAAATTCTAAGTAAATCAATATCACACAAAGAAATTAGAGAAGTAATTTTAAAACTACCAAGAAAGAAAAGTCCAGCTCCTGACCAATTTACTTTTGAATTGTATGAGAACTTTAGAAAAGGTCTAATGCCACTACTCATCAAACCCTTTAATGAAAATGAAATACAAACCTTACTCCAAACTCATTCTTAAAATGAAGCATCATCTTAATGCCAAAATTTGAGAAAGACCAAACCAAAAGAGGAACCACAGGACAATCTCTTTAGTGAACTTAGATGCAAAAATCTTCAATAAGATACTGGCAAATAGAATGCAACATCAAGAGGATTCTACCCAATGACCATATAGGATTCATCCAAGGGATGCCGGGACAGTTCAACATTTCCAAGTCAGTAAAAGTAATATATCACATTAAAAGAACCTAGAACAAAAATTACACAATTACCTCATTAGACACAGAAAAAGCATTTGACAAAGTCCAAGACCCTTCATGATAAAAACCCTACATGAAATTGGTATAGAAGGTCTTTATCTCATTCTGATGAAACCCATCTATGACAAAAAAAATCCACCATCATACTAAATAATCAAAAACAGAAAGCTTTCTCTCTAAAATCAGGAATAAGACAGGAAGCCCATTATCACCACTCCTGTTCAATATAATCTTATAAACATTAGCCAGAGAAATTATTATTGTTGTTGTTGTTATTATTATTATTATTTAGTACAGGGTCTACACATTCTACAGGGTCTCAATACATAGATCAGACTCATAGTTATTCTTCTGTTCTCAGCTTCCCAAGTGCTGGGATTATAGGTGTGCACCACCATGCCCAGTCTCAATTGCCCTCTCAGCATGTGCCCAGTGGGATCAGCACAGCACGCTGGGGAATGAACCCCAGCCACTGCGCTCTGCCTAAGCTGGTGCTTTAGTCCACTGAGTTATCTGTCTAGCTATCCAAAGAAATCAGAGAAGAGAAAGAAATAAAATATAAATAGGAAAGGAAGAAGTTAAATTATCATTATTGCTGATGATATGATATTCTACAAGGAAGATCCTCAAAACTCCGCCAAAAGACTCCTATAATCAATAACTCAATTAAGTAGCACAGCCAAAAACAAAGTCGATATTCCAAAATCAATAGCATTCCTATACAAAAATAACAAACTAACAGAGAGATAAAAGAGATAAAGAGCATCTTTCACAGTAGCATAAAAAAAAAAAAAAGCCCAGGAAACAATCTAATGAAGGAAGTAAAACACCTTTACATTAAAAAACTATAGTACTCTGAAAAAGAAAGTTGAAGAGGATGATACCCCTTGTTCTTGGCTAAGAAGAATGAACACAGAAGCCGGGGAGATAGCTAAGTAGAATAAGCACTTGCCTGGCAAGCCCAAGGGCCTGAGTTCAATCCCTGATTCCAAAATAAATAAATAAATAAATAAATAAATAAATAGAAAAAGAATGAATACCGTGAAAATGGCTATATTTCTAAAATTGTTATAAAGATTTAATACAACCCCAATCAGAATGCCAATAACATAACTCACATAATTAGAGAAAGAAATCCTAAAATTTATTTGAAACCAGAATAGAACTGTAAGTGCAAAAGCAACTCTGAGCAACTAAAGCAAGGTAGGGGGCATCGCAATCCCTGACTTGAAAAAGCATTAAACTACACTGATATATGCATGCCATGTTTACACCACTGTTATTTGTAATAGCTGAATCTTCCAAACAGCCCATATGCCAATCAACAGGTAACTGGATAAAGAAAATGTGGTACTTATATGCAATGGAGTATTGCTTTGCCAGAAAGAAGGAAAAATTTGAATCATCTGTAGGAAAATGAATACACTTGGAGACCATGATATTAAGTGAAATAAGTCAAACAGAAGATTAAATATTGCATTGTTTCTCTTGAATGAGAATTCCAAATAGTAAACAAGGAGCATAATGTAGGACAGGAATTGGGAAGTAGGAAGAACACAATCAAATGTAAAGGGGAAAAAAGAACACAATCAAATGTAAAGGGGAAAAAGGCAGTGGGGAGAGAGGAGGGAAGGGATGGAAAAGAAAAACAAAGGGAAGAGAATAAAAAAATTGGAAGGAAAGTGTTTATATAAACAGGGAAAGGATGAAGGGTTAGAGGAAGAGGGGAGAATGAGGAAAAAAGAATCAAGA
>NW_004524857.1:891734-904918 GCF_000260255.1 Octodon degus
AGATCTACAATTTCCCTAAGAAGAAAATTAATGAAGGTTTTAAAAATAAATTATAGTACCTTTATGATTTTACCTCCCTAATCCTCTAGAAGAGTAGCACTCACAGTACTAAGGATCACAAAGAAAATTCAATGAAAATCTTGCCAAATTTCTGCAAAATAGAAATTCATTGGTCTACTTCTGGGTATACGAAAGATACAACTGTTCCATGAATTGAATTAAATCCCAAGAGTTAAGAAGTAAATTAAATGAGCACACCTTACTATTTTGTATGAGACATAAAAAATGTTTTACTTTGTTGTGAATAAGTTGAGATTCAGCAGTATTCTCCAAAAGTTGAGGCTAATACTCTCCCCAAGTAGTTTCAATCGTATCTGTCAGCTATTTACTTTCCACTTGGCAAATATGAGACATTTGTAATACTGAATTTTGCCTAGAGAAAATTGATAGTGATTTGATCTTCTGACCTTCAATAAAATGAATCTTGCATCTTAACATTGTGTTACTTGCTATTAGTAATTATATATTATTAGAATAAGGAACTGCACAAGGAGAAATTAAAATAAAACACAAACTCTCCTCTATTTTGGAACAGAAAGAAGGAAAACCATCTTTAATTTTTGAAGTGGTTTTGAAAGTGATCCCTTCAGAACTCTCCAAAAGGTCCATTTAAAAAGCAGCGGAGAAGAAATGCCCTTGACTTTTGAGACAATTCTACCATCTCGAGTTGGCATCTCGTCAGTGTCAGGGTGCACACGAAGGCTCCCCACAAAGGGCTCCTCCCCTGCCTCCCCTGCTTCCCTCCCGTCGACTCTGTTAGCAGAAGAAAAGCACAAATGACTGTAATACAAGCTTAAAACAAGGAGACACAATAGGGAGGCTTGAGTGCAGTACCAGAGGTCCAGAAGGAGGAAAGAGAACATTCGGTTGGAAAGCAGAAAAATTGGGCTGGGGAGCTAGCTCGGCGGTCTAAGCGCCCGCCTGGCAAGCACAAGGATCTGGGCTCGATCCCCCCACACTGCATGCCATGAGGGCCCTGGAACCCTGGGCGCACTGTGCTAGCCACCGAAACTGGGCATGGGGTCAGCTTGTAATCCCAGTGCTGGAGAAGCTGAGACAGGAGGATCACTATGCGTCCCAGATGCATAGCGAGATCATGTACCAAATAAATAAGTAAGTAAATAAATAAATAAATAAATCAAGCTTTAAAAGTCAGAAAAATTCCCGTGAGAAAGGGAACATGTACTGTATTTAGCATAATGAGTCTGTAAGATGTAAACATTAGAGACAAGAGAAGAAGAACAGTAGGCACGTGTTGGGCTACTCAGGCTGGAGCGCAGAAGTGTGTTCCCGACAGTTCTTGCACCTCTACTAGCGTCTGACTACCGTGAAAAGTAAAGCAGGACAGACTGACATGTGCTCTTTTCCTGAAGGACAATATATTCCCAAGCAAAGACTTATAGTCACCGACAATTTTAACATCTACTTAGAAGCATAGAGCTCTAATTTAGATTAGGTAGGCTACTAAGAAAAATGTTTATTAAATGGTTCATTTAAAGTGCACAGTTTTCAACACTCTCCCAGTACAAATAACCAAGAACTTTCAAGGAGAGTACAAAATGCTGCCCATAAATGCTACTTGGAAACTATTTATGTCTGTCCCTGATAAAAGAGACAAATTCGCCTCCAAGGTCAAATACCAGATGGACACATTCGCCTCCAAGGTCAAATACCAGATAACTTGATCTAGAACAAAATTGTTCACCATAAGCCAAGCTCTGGTGACTCCTGTAGATTATTTTAAATTGGTATATTTTAATCAAACAGCCATAACATTTTATCACATTATATAATAACAAGACAGGAGTAATTGATTGAGGAGAGTGTTTGAGTAGGCTTTTTCCTTGAAGGAAGTTTGGGTAGGAGATGGTGCGAGGTCAGGTTGTAAATGAACTCACATCTCATAAAAAGATGAACATCCTGGACAGATTTACCCTGGAGGCAACATCTTCTGAAGCCTAAGAAAAGACAGGGTGCAAAGAGATGGAGGGGGAAGGAGGGGGAAGCAAAGGGGACATAAAAAGGATTAAGACGTGTCACACACCCGTACCAACTCCAGTGATGAATGTATGCATTATGAGCTGCAAACACGTACTAACAAAAAAGAACATGAGGCACAATGAGAATCAAGTGAGCAGGAGATGAGAAATTACAGTGCTGGGAGATGCTGATTACAGATCCGCACCCAGGTGTACACCCAAGAACAGTCACCTGCTCCTAGAATTGAAGCAGGGAGTAATAACGTCTCTGTAGCGGAGGTCCAGAAGTGGTACCTCAGCCACATTCTGCCTAGAAGAAGCCAGTCAGGAGGTCTGGCTTGCACTTGATGGGGGTGTCACACAGGGTACACATGCCCACAGGTAGGTTCACTGGCGATCATTTTAGATACTGCTTACACAAGGCAATGTAAGTGACAGTCCTCAAAATAAGAGACTTATGTGTGTGGGTATACATTAAAAAATGCTGCAGTGAGACAGCTGAGGAAGGGAAGAAGCTGATGACTGGCTCCATCTGTTCGCAGAGTTACCCATGAGGTGGATCATAACACTGAAGTCTGCCTGAAAATCGTTCCTTTTACTGGATGCATACCTGTAATTCCAGCACTTGGGGAAACTCGGGTATGGGGATCCCAAGTCTGAGCCCAGCCTGGGCAACTTAGCAGGACCCTGTCTCAAGGAAAAAAACAGGGGCAGAGGGTGTAATTTAGTACGAACACCTTGGGTTTGGGCCCGAGTACCTAAATAAATAAATAAATAAATAAATAAATAAATAAGAAAGTTCACAGCCTGACAGAGACAGCTGTGAAGCTGCTCCTCGAAAGTGGAAGAGGTGAGAAGTGAGGGGCTGGGGGCCAAGTCACACTCTGATAACTCACGCTCCCGAGCTAATCACCAAGCACCCCTGTCATGGCCTGCTGAGTGCAGGAGAAAGCTCAGGATCTCGATGACTGTTTGCTGGATGCTTGTCCTGCAAAGCTATTTATGAGCTTGACGTGGTGATGAACCCTAATGAAAATTTATGTGGGCGGTGCAGCAGGTGCAAAACGTGGCCCCAAAGTTGCTAACACTTGTTATCTAGATCTGCGGCCTGTGTATCCTCCCCATACTCTGGAAGAGCCTTTGTGTTGGCTCAGACCCCCAGGCAGTTACCATGTGACTTCCGAGGCAGTTAAGTGAACCACAGATCCTTCTGGTCTGTTTGGGATACCTAACCTTAGAGCCTAGCCACCGTGCTGAGAACCTGAGGGGGCCCTAAGAGAGACAGATGTTCAGCCAGACCTCAACTGCGCCAGCTCCTGACTGAGCTCCAGCTGCCACCACTGTCCACTAGCAACCCAAGTCCAGAAGCACTCAGGCAGGCCTTGACTGAGTTACTACACTAAAATCATTATTAGATAATTTCAAAAAAAGACTGTTATGAGTTTAGGCAAAGTTTTGAGGTGGTTGCATTACGAAAGAAAACTGAAACAGCCAGAATTATACTGGCAATGAGTTTGCATACAAAATAATAATATAAAATGGAGACAAATTAGAGTAAAAAAAAAAAGTAACAACATTTAAAAGAGACAAGTTTTTATTAAAACCTACAGCAGGAGAATATGTACAGGTGGAATGGATATAGCTAAAATTAATCCTATGCTACTGAGAAAATAATTATAAATTATAGAAATTTAAAAAAAATACATTATAGAAATTAGAAATAGAGCACTTCTAGCTTTATGCTTCAAATTAACAGCATGGTCAGCAACTAACCCCTCACCTTGTCAAACCACACGGACAAAACACTGTGATTATACCAGTGCTGTCAACATTCCCCGCTCCCTCAACATGGCCCTTCATAAACACACTGCTCTGGCCATCTCTCCCCTTTCACTGCAGACTAATTCAGATCTTATGCCTCCAATTTCCTTTTCTTCCTCTACAGTATTTATTCAATTCTCCCCCTCTACCTTTCTACTCTTCTACCCCCACTTCTTTTCAGAAAAACCTTTCTATTCATATTACAAGGTAGGCCCCTCCATCTTCTGGGGCCTGCTCCAATACTTGATCCATCAAATAAGCCAAGTCACACTGTGACAACCCATGCTCCCATGCTAATCACAGACACGTGTCACAGATACAGACGCAGGCCTTCCACCTTACAAATATCCTGGATTTCATTATTTAAAACACTGACTCATTACTGATTTAACATTGATTCCACCCCCATCATCAATTCTCCTTACTAAACCAATTCCCAAAATTATCCACATTCAACAGTTTTGAACTCTACCCTATCCACTCACATATTAAGCATACTCTACTTGAGGTACATGTCAAAAACTATAGGAACTGTTCTTTTAGAAGTGACCAGCAGTGGCTTTTTTTTTTTTTCAGCTCCATCCTCTAATGATCTTGCTATAATACTGAAGGCCTTTCTTAAATTTCTTCTGACTTTCAAACACTAAGGCTTTCTCTGTTCTCTGAACATTCTTCCTGTATTTTCGTCTCTGAACCGTTAGCTACTCTCTAAAACAGAATCCCTCCCCACTTGCTTTCATCCCTACCAACTCCCATGGTAAGCTAGTTCAGAAAGCCCAAATCTATTCTCCACATGTTTCCAGTTTAAAATGCACTCAAGTATACTTCAAATTCTCTTTGTAGGTTCGTTCAATCTAATTCTGGAATAATAATTTGGAGAGAAACTGAATGCTTTACACAAAACTCTTTCCAAGTAAGAAAATACTTACTGTAAAGAGGTCAAAATAGTAAGAACATCAGGAATCACCTTGATCGCTAGCAAGAAAGAACCTTCACTTAATAAATTTAGTTCCCTCAGAGAGTTATTAACTATCCCCCAGCCTGAAATGTTCTGGTTCTGATCGTGTCTCGGTCTTTCACTTTGCAGCCTTTGATAAACAAGCATCACCTTCTGAGAGACCTGTTCAGAACCTGGTATGCAAAAGAGCATCTCCCTCAGTAGCGCTCAGTGACACATCGGTAGCGTTTTCCTTATTGTCTGTCTTCCCTACAGAAATATGAGCTCTGTGAGAGCCAGGGCTTTATTTTGTGCTGTCTTCCCAGGACATGGAAATAATATTCAGCAATGAGTAATAATATAAGAAATACTTGAAGGAAATGAATAACTTAGTTAACCAAGTAATGGTTTAAATAAAGCATTCTTACTTTACTTTCCAGACTATAAAAAAAAAAAAAGTTGCAACACTATCACTCAGGAATACCAAGGGGCAGAAAATTTTCTTCACCATGTGAGCTAATTCAAATCTCCATGTAACAATAAGTGTAGGATCTTTACCTTTTTTTTTTTTTTTTTCCTGATCTTTTTGAGACGGAGCCTCACTCTGCAGTTCAGGCTGAATTTAACTTGATCCTCCTTTCTTAGTCTCCTAAGTGCTGGGATTACAGGTGTGACCACCACGCCCAACCACAAGTGTGTCTTCTAAGGTAACTTTCTTTGCACAAATAATATAAACAGCTATTCTATAATGTGATATTCCACTGCCTTGACTTTTTTGTTTGTTTGCTTTTGTGCTTTTTTGTTTTTAAGACAAATGACCTTATTGGAGTTCGCTACTAATACTGCTATTTGTTTTGGAAACATTGAGCTTTTTTTTTTTTACCAGGACATCTGTCTAATATCTTCATATAAATGAGTTGCTTGACATTGATTTCTCTAACATCTATATTTTCACTGGATCTCTCTTCAAAACTTTTTTTCCAAAAAAAAAAAAAATTTTTTTCCATGTAGACTTTTTAAAAAATATTTATTTATTTATTTATTTATTTATTTATTTGATACAGGGTCTTGCTATGCAGCTCAGACTCATAGTGATCCTCCTGTCTCAGCCTCCCCAGTGCTGGAGTTACAGGCACACACCACCACGCCCTGTTTTAGTGGCTGGCACAGCGCACCCAGGGATCCAGAGCAGGCATGGTATGTGGTACCAGGGATGGAACTTGGGTTCTTGCACTTGCCAGGCAGGCATTTAGACTGCACAGTTGTCTCCCAGACCCCTGTGTAGTTTTTTTTTATTACTTGGGAGGCACTTAGCATATCCTTATTCGAAGGATTTTCAATCTTTCTTTTGCAATGAAATTGATTTTATATACAAAATCTTAGTAAAGGCAGGGCCCAAGTGGCAGACCTGAACTGTGCCTCCATCTCAGGCTACACCTTCCTTCTGGTATCAGACACACGAGAATCCCAGGTCTTCTGCAGAATGACGGGGGAAGGCACACGGTCCTACTTAAATCAGATGTGGTGATTTCTTTCTTCTCATTTTTCACATCTCTATTGCGTACTTTCCTTTGTCCCAGCACTGACTCCTGCTCTAGCTCCCAAGCCCCAGCACTCACCAATAAATTGCAAGCACCCCCCAGGTTTCGGGGTGCTTTTAGAACACTGTACTATCCCCTCCCTTATGCCTCATGAGAAAGTGTAGATCAGGGCTCACCATTGTCTCTTTGATTAAAAGAGTGAGTGGCCTTTTGATTCCCCTTTCTTCTGGCTGCCTAGGAGCTAGCTGTCCACTTGACATGGCCTGCAGGGGGACTTGCTATTGCATAAAGCCAATGCTTTTGTTCCCTCCTGAACTGGTGCTGCTTCCCCATATCCAGATTATTCTCAGTGACCCCACTATCACCTCATTTCCCATGCTTGGACTTCTTATCTGCAACTCTGTTCTTTTTCTCAGTATTTATATCACCTAAGTATATGACAACAGTTTTGCTACAATATCCTTTTGATCTAATTTTCTGGAAGCTTTTCAAATGTAGTTCAGCTGCCATTATTTGGAGGTGTACTCAAAATCTACAGAGATCTACCATCCAATTAGAAAAGGTGACTTGTACAGGATAAAAAAGAACCTAGGGCAATAATCCAATATTTAACTCTCAGAGTTCGGCATTTTAACTGGAGTGAGATCCACTATTATTACGGAGTCTTCCATCTGTGGATCAACTGCTCAGTAATTAATCATGACTTCATTTCTAAAGGCCTGTCCTGCCTGCACATTGCGACTGCTGTGGCCAGTTTTTGCAGGGTGGGCAGGCACACAGTCTCTTTATGTCTCACTATATATACCTGGTGCCGAGGATGAAGAGCCTGAGCAGCACAGGGAAAATGGTGACAGCGAGGAGACCTGAACAATGTGGCGGCTAAATCCACCGCGATAGTAATAACCATGGAGAAAGGTGCTGTCAGCTTGCCCCTGTGTGCTGGCAAACCTGTTAGCAAACCTCAGAATGATGGCTCCATTACCAAGACCCTGCAAACAGCCACCACAGGGACATGAGGACAGCAGCTGGGTGTGCAGCCGGCTTCTCCACAGTCGGTTCAACGCACAGCACAGAGGAGTGAAGAAGGATTTGACTTGGAAGAGAGACCGAGAGGTAGTGTTCAAGGTTACAAAGGGCTCTCTGAACAGTTTACCCATCAACATATGCTGAAATCCTGCATCGTCCTTCATTTTTCCCTTGCTCTCTCTGTGTGTCTGAGTGTCTGTTGTCTGCCTGACTGCCTGTCCTGCCTCTCTCTCTCTCTCTCTCTCTCTCTCTCTCTCTCTCTCTCTCACACAACACACAGAGGGAGATTTTTAATAAGTATACCAATCAAAATCAGATGAAATAGGTCAACAGCTGGTAGATGGAATTGCACTCTATGCCAGGAGACCGAGGCAGCAGGAATAGTGAGACCATCAGTGTTATCAATGTTCAAAGACAAGGAGGAAAACAACAGGCCCAGAAAAGAGAATCCTGCCACCTCCCAGGCATGACTGCTGTGCACTGGGCCATGAGCCACACAGCCCCAGAAGTGTCTGCCAAAGGTTTCAGACAGCTGTGCAAGCTCTCGTGCCATTTGTTCAACTGTTGTGGACTGAGAAAGACACATATTCCCAGGGTTCCACCAAGAAGACTTTGTTCCAATTCATAAAATGTGATTAGAATACAAATTCTTTTTATTAGTTTTGATTCTGCTATTCTATATATATATATCTCCAAATGAATGCATCCATTGCTCATGTTTGTCACTAATAGAAGTGAGTAGATTATATTATCCTACAAGCAATATTGATGAAATAAAAATACATCACTTTTTCTACCTAAGAGCAGAGGTGCTGCTTAGAGAAGTAGGTGCCTACTCACGTGGCAAATCAAAATGTCTTTAATATAATTTGTCACGATGCTATCACTTTCCTTCCTTCCTTCCATATAAACATCGTGGTTTCAAAGGAAATTAATTAATGATGAAATCTCAGATGGCAGCAAAGCTGGCTCACCTAGTATATACGAACATTGCTATTATGTTCTGGAAATGAACTCACTGGATTTGTTAAAAATATGAACTCTTCCTTTCTACCAGAAGAGGGAAAAAGAAAAATATGAAGGCTTTTACTAAGTGATCTTTTTACCTTTCACAGTTTTGGTTTTTTTTAAACAAAGTCTCAGTAGGTAGAAGCCAATTATACTAGTTACCTTGGGTAACAAGCTGTTAATTTTGTGCTTCAAAGTTATCAGCCTCCTTCCCATATACAATTCTCAGGCAAATGAATGGACTTAATCCCTGTATTAGCAAACACACCAAACAATCCAATGCATGATGTCAACAGATCACTCCCGAGTCCAGGCATAACTGCCCGTTTGGGAAAAAAAATCTCTGGGAGTTTAGATAGAAGCCAGCAGACTTAATCTTGATTTAACAGTCATTCCTCTTCACAGCAAATATAAAGGGTACCAAGGAAAAGCATTTTCCCTAGTAATTTAATTACACTGAGTCCATAAAACTTCTCCTTTGAAGAATCACACAGTTCCTGAGAGAGTTCACTTGTTTAGCATGTGATATACAGCTAATTTTTACAAATTGAAATAATTCAGGGGAGAGAATAAAATATTTAAGATGATAACATTAATGTCAAAATGAGTCTTTAGATTTCTCTTATTTTGGTTGTGTCTAATCCTTCAGGGCAAAATGCAAAGCATTTAATTCTAAAGCGGCAATTTTATATACATGATGATCTTGTAATTCTTAATTACCCAAGCATTATGCATGGAGAACAACTACAGCACGTGAAAGAATTACTGCCCTCAGTCAAGATGCTCATCTACGTTTAATGGTTTCTGTGCTCTAATAAGAGCAAACTGTAGTTTAATATCAATAATCCCTTGGGAAATTTACAGTGATTTATTTCTCTGGCTAATTAAAAGTCAATCATTGCTCAAAAGTCTCTAACCACCGATAAAATTAGGAAACTACAGTACCGAAATAAAATGAAGAAATCACAGCAAAGTGCCCATACTCGAAGCAACCCAACAAGATACCATCCACCAGAAAGTACTTACTTGTATCAATATTTCACATGAAATGTGTGATTCAGTACGCTATGCCAACAAATCATGCCTCATGAAGCTCATTTTATTGCAATATAACATAACTCACTTATGTAATCATTTAATTCATTTTAACTTCACCTTGAAATTATGTAAGAGATGGTTCTATGATTGCTTTTGAAATTTTCTTTTTTGAAATACAAGGAACAGTAATTGTTCACACAATATCAAACAAATCCGAAATTTGACAAGACATATTCTTCAACAACTACTGCAGTTAAAAAAGATTAAGTGTATAAAATATAAAATTTAGGAAATTATTCTCACAATTTAAGTTAGTGGTATTATTATATTTCAGCTTTAAGTAAATTAAAATGCTAAATGTTTGGAGATGTACTTCAGCATGGAACTTATACGAAGAAGAAATCCACACTTCACTATATTCCCGTTTCATTTTTTTCCATGATAAACTTTACAGAAAAGTTTACCATATTGTTACGTAAACACTGTGGTAAAGATAGTTACAACAATTAAATGAAAATATAGGTGTGCCTGGGAAAAAGGAAAAGAAAATATATTTATGAAAACTGCACCCATGCTGGGCATGGCTGTGCACAGCTGGATCCGAGCACTCAGGAGGCTGAGGCAGGAAGATGGCCATGAGTTAGAGGACAGCCTATGCTACAAAATGATTTCAAGACTAATCTGAACCACATAGTGAGACTCTGTTTCAACAAACAGAAAACTATACTCATATTAAAGGTTACAAAGTATGAATAATTTATTTATAGGTGGAAAATTCAATTTTAAATCACTTGTTCCTAACATAATCTACCAGCCAAATGAAAAATCCAATGAAGAAAATAAGTACTTTTGAAGAGGAAGGATTTCATGTATTCAGATGAAAGGACAGGTATGTAAGAATAGTACATCTATAAAAATTAAATTTAACTGAATTAAGGACTTCCAATCCTTGCAATTATTATTAACAGGACAGATGTACTAGGGATGTCTTGGGCAGCACTTTATTATAGAAAACTGCTGTAAACAAGTTATCAGTATGGCGCAGGTTAAGTAGAGAATGTCTCATCTACACAATTAAACACGTTCATGTCATTATGAATGATGACAGGTTTCTGAATATATTTTTCAACGAAAAATGCTCATTATACATTCTTAAGTGGAAATACTGAGTTACAATAATATAAAAACAAGGTATTGTTCAATTTTTAAAACATACAGAGGAAAAAATGTATGGAAGCTAATATTAAACTGCTACATGTGGTTTTTCTCTGGGTAATAGGACAAAAAATGATACTTCAGCTTATATCTTTTTGACACTACAGGAATTTTCCATTATAAAATGCATCACTTTATAGTCATAAGGAATCATTTAAACATTTGTGTGGGAATTTATGGATATTAGTACAATAAAACCAAAAGGAAGTAGGTAAACAGAGGTCCTGGGAGAAAAGAAACCAACAGCACACTTTGAAGAGGATTTCTATGTTAGAGACTGCCGTTTGTACATCTGCTGTTCATGTACGGGGACTGACTGCAAGGGAGGCCTTGGACAAAGAAGTCATGTGTACTTTAACGTTCTCGTTTCCTGTCTCTTTTACTTTTCCTTCCTTCTTTTAAAAAAATTTTTTTTTCAGTACCAGGGATCAAACTTGCGACCTTGTGCTTGCCAGATAAGTGCTCACGCCCCTGCCCCCTCTTTATCTTAGGATTTGACAGCTAACATCACAGAACAAAATAGTGACGACGTCTCAACTCATGTCACTACACACTAGTGTAGTTCTACACTCCGCAAGAAAGCCATGCTTTAATGTATCTGCATCACTAAAATGAGTGATAATTCAGTAAGTACATCTGTTCATACAGGGAAGCCTAAAAATTTGCCTCAGTGATTTCATCTTTCTTTTTTCTTTCTTTCTTCTTTTTTTTTTTTGGCACCAGGAAATCCAACTTAGGACCTCACACTTGCCAGGCAGGCACTGTGCCATTGAGCTACACCCTGAGGCTCTTAGTGATTTCTTCAGGAGTTTTACTAAAGAAAGTACAAGCATAGTGATGTTAGCTCTTTTCAAAGTATTTAGGCTGCCGCCTTTTAATAAAGACTAATGCATCCAGCTCTGATTTCATATTTAAATAATATGTGTATATGACTACTAGTGAACATAAAAAGCCTGTTTGACATAAAAATGATGTTAATAAAAATAAATATTATACTCTGAAATAGTTACTGTATGTCAAACGTTCTGAAAGCACTTTGTGTAGTAAGTCAATGGATCTTCAAAGCAGCCTTATTAGCCTGCATTTTACCCGTGGGAAAATGAAGGCTGAGAGAGCTGTCAAGTCCCTTCCCCAAGGTCACTTGGCGAAAAGCGACACATATACCCATACAATCTCGCTCCAGAATAATTATTTTTTAGATTAAAAAAAAAATCTAAGCTCTAATTTTAGAATAGTTTCAGATTTATAAAAGTTGCAAAAAATAAATAGTACAGAGTTCATATATACCTCTCTTTTCAATGAAAATCTTGTATTATGTGATACCTGTGTCGGGACTATGGACCTCACCTATTTGCATGTTGATACTTAACTAAACATCATACTTCCCTTGAATCTCACTGTATTTTCCCTAATATGCCTTTTTGGTTCTAAGATTGCATGTACAGCCTTCTCTGGGTGTGACAGTTTCTCAAACTTTCTCTTTTGTGATGACCTTAATACAACTAAGGAGCACCAGACAGGTACGTTAGAGAATGTCCTGAAATTTGGTACTGTGTGGTTTGTCTGCAAGTTAGACTGGGTTTAGCATGGGGAGGAAGAGCACCGAGGCACAGCGCTGTTCTCGAAGCATCTCACAGGACCAGGCCGCACTCATGGCTTATCTCCACCGATGCTGCTCTGGAGGGCCCAGGGCAGAAGCTGTCCGCCCCGCCTCGCCACTGTCAAGCTTCTCTCCCTCCCGACACCCAGACCAGCCATGCCATACAGCAAGGAAGCTAGTTACCAGGCAGAGAGTGAAACACAGGAACTGGGACTACAGAGAAGTTATGTGGAACTGTTCTCAGCACTCATCTGTAATTCATTACTCTCTATCTAATTCTTTCTTATAATTCTTTTAAGAACAATATAATTCTTGTAATTTCTGATATCATGTACTATTATATACGATAGTTTAAAAACAACTCTCAACTAATTTCCTTCTTTTCAAAGGTTCATAACCATGTTGAAACTAAATGTGACAATAAATGAAATGTTTTCAAAATATCTTCCACTGATCATTGTGGAATGTGTCACTAATTGACTCACTGGAAACCAGTTTTTCCGGTGTAAGAACTTACCAGAAATATTCGTTCAAGTTGATCCTGAATATCTTTCATTCCTGGAAAAGCAGCAACACCTTGTATCATCTCGACAAAGATGCAGCCAACTCCCCTGAAGAGAGAGGAAAGAATCATTATACAAGCTTCAATCTATTCTTCTAAAAAAACTTAAATCTGAGATTGCACTGTCCCCATGAAAGAGAAGAAGCCATGAACCAATAATACTCTTAAATGAGTGATGAGAGGGAAGAATGTGACATACTTAGACCAGAATTTTCCTTCCCTGGAGGTCTATGTCCCTGAAAGAATACTAAACAGATGCAGCCACGCTGGCTCAAGGAACAGTGGGAACCAACAAAAAAGTAGCATGGGAGGCTTCTTATAAGGTACATCTGAGAAAGCTCTTGGTCCTACATACAAAAGCTTCCATATACATTGTAGTGTTCTTTTCTAACTATAT
>NW_004524857.1:905843-911258 GCF_000260255.1 Octodon degus
CAATTGCTACACTAATATTCAATTTAGGGCAGGTAAATCCTTGTGGTATTAATATATATCAGAACCTTGTGAGGTAAAGGACAAGTGACCTACTTTTGCACATCTGTTCTACCTGTTAGCAAAGATATATTTAAACAATACTTTGAATTAAAGCAATACATCTGCAGAATGCCTTTCCTATTATACCACGTAGTTTCTATTTCAATGCAAGTGTCAAAGGGACTAAAAGTAAACAAAGTCTACTTTATATCATAAAAGAAGTAATAATTATTTTTATATTGTTCCAGACAGATGGACTTTAATACACATTTTCATCTTAGGTCTGACAAACAACATAGGTATGGAAAGAATTATTTTATTGTTGTAATAAAATGTGATGGCCTGCTTATAAATAGTGACATTCCAATTTTAGATTAAATCTATCTAAAATTCTAGTATGGTGGTTCCTCAAAATTTTCTGCCAGAAATTCTTTTCTAAGACCACTGATTGATATTTCTATTTTCTTATTTGTTTCCATACATTCAGCATATACTGTCTATTTCTACCTTGTGGTCTCCCTCTTTTCATCCCTAGCTGTGACTCTGCATAGAAGACCCCAGATAATCCACTTCCACCCCACTGTTCATAGTGAACAATTACACTGTCAGAAATGCACACTGAAATTCTTTTACTCAGTACTTCTTAGTTAATATCATCTCTGAACCATGACGCATAGAATGATTAAAGACACATCTATGCTGCCATTTTATGCAGCTGAGATGAAATAGTATGGCTTTCTATAGGTTTTGATTTGCTTGGCTGGCTGAGGGAGTTGGACTTTCAAGTCAAATGCAGCTTTTCTATGCTACTAGCTTGCAGGTATGTTTTATAATATATTTTTATTAGTCTATATGTGTAGTGCCTAATGATAACATTCACGTCGTACACACATAACACATCTTAATCCTTTCCACATCCTCATGCTGCTCCCGCCCTCCCTCCTCTGGATGTCATCTTTCTCAAAGATGCTTGGGGTGTACTCATAAAGTTGAGCAAACTATACTCAAAGAATACATGAGAATTAACATGCACAAGAAAATGAAAGAGTAGAATTAGAACACATATCATAGGAGAATTCTTCTATTACTGCCTTATCGCCAGCCAGCAATGAAAGCCCTTTAAATTGATATGACGAGACCAGTAGCTGCCTTCCTTTCTCCAGCTTCCTATCTTCAATTAGCTTTGTGTTCCTTTTCTCTTGGATAGATTAAACCAACTGCACTGACTTGTTTACTAAAAATGAATTCATCCACATAAACACTATACTTATTGCTACTGTTTGCATCTAGGTGTCCTCCCAAAGCCTCATGCAGTCATTGGGGTGTCTTCTAGAATTCATGATTAATTTATGATCCAAGGCTGGTATTATGGGTCTGAGTACTGCTGGGGTTATGGATGTGAGTGCTATACCCAGCCTGGGGCAGATAGCCTGAAGGCAGTAGAAGGAAAGGAGACAGGCTTGCCACTGCTGCTGCTGCCACTGTTCCTCCCTTTTGCATTTGGACTTTGCTATTTTCTGCCATCAGGAACTGCTGCCCTCTGCCATGTGCCCCTTACAGCCAGCCAAGAATTGACTAAAACCTCCACTAACTGTGAGCTAAACAAAACTTTCCTCTCTAAATTTTAGAGTTCAGATGTTTTGTCCCAGCAATGAGAAAAGAGTAACAGACAGAATTTGGTACCAGAGAAGTGGGGTCCTTGTTGTGACTAAACTTGACTATGTGGATTACAAGCTTTTGGGAATGGCTTATGGGAAGAGATAGGAAGAGTTTGGAGATATCATTTACAAATGAAGTGCTGGAACAGCTTTGGCTGCTCTGTATGGGAGATTCTGGTTAGAGTTCAGAAAACCAGAAGGCTGATAGAAATCCTGCCTGTAAAGGCCAGGCTAGAGAGGTTTCTTCTGGGAAGAAGGACTACATTAGTTGTTGTACTCCAGATGATGTGTGTCATGGCTTGGCAGAAAGTTTGTCTGCATTTTTCTTGCATCCAGAGATTTGGCCTGAGACTGAGTTTAAGCACTACAGACTGGTTCAGTAGGAAGAAGAAATTTCAAGGCAGTCAAATGCTGAGGCAGTGGTATGGCTATTGTTGGGGGCTTTTAGTGAGCTTGATGTTGCAAATCAAGAGCAAAGAATGCAGCAAGATGATTAAAAATGTTGTGAATTTAGCCAAAAAGGAAGCACCAATAAGGTTGTGGACTGCAATGATTGATAGAACAGAGAGGATCTCCATTGCCAGGAAGGAACAAAAGCATAGAAAGTATAGCCTGAGGGCATCACAAGAGGCAGCAAATCTCAATCTACAGCTTCAAAACTGCAAAAGAGAAAGACTTTGCTTTGAGGAGAAAGCCACAAAGCACCATGTTCCAGAATGGTGGCAGCAAGCACACCATGTTCCAGAATGGCAGTGTTATAGAGAATTTATTCCTCAGAATCAGATTCAGAGTGCTTAGAGATCCAGGCACTTGACCCCTACAGCCACGAGAGAAGAAAACCTTGCTACTACTCCACCTGGTAACACACGTTGGCATCATCCCTATGAGGTTGGTTTTAGACACAGGTAGAATGCAAGAGTTCTAAGATTAAGAAGACTTCCACCTAGATTTCAGAAGAAGGCCTGGGAGGCCAGGCAGTATGCTCCTGGGAGGGCAGTGTGTGAAGCTGTGAGTGAGAAGTTTAAAGTTCTGTGGAGAACCCAAAAGTTTGGAAAAGTCAGGCACATGGATTATCTAACAAAAACTGCAAGAAGGGAGCAAAGCAGGTTTAAGAGAAAAGCCATGGGAGCTACATTCCCCCGGAAGGGCCATGGGGGCGGAGCCATGTAAGGCTTTCAGAGCTCACAACTCATCACAGATTACTACAGATGTTACACACGGAACTGCAGGACTTAACGTTTGCCCTGCTACTGCTCCACCTGTCAGCAGACCTTGGCATCCGTGCGGGGTTGATTTTAGGCGCAGGCAAAATGCAAGATTCTGAGATTAAGAAGACTTTCACCTAAATTTCAGAAGAAGGCCTGGGAGACCAGACAATGTGCCCCTGAGTTGGGCAATGTTTGCTCTGCTCGATTTTGGACTTGCTTTGTATTCCACTATTTGTACCTTTTGGAACGGTAATGTTTTTATTGTGCCATTAAATGTTGGAAGGGTTTAAACTTTTCTTTTGTATGGAGGCTCATAGCTAAGAGTTTGTCTTTGACCTTGGAGGAGACTGGGGACTTGGACTTTTCAGCAATGCTTAGAGATAGACTTCAGCAGCTCTTAAGAGATAGACTAAAATGGCTTTTGCATAAAGGGACACACATTAGTCTTTGGGGGTCCAGGGATGAAATATTATGGTTTGTATCTAGGTGTCCCCCCAAAGACTCATGCAGTTACTGGGGTGGCTTCTAGCGTTTGTAATTAATTTATGATCCAAGGCTGGGATTATGGGTCTGAGTACTTCTGGGATCATGGATGTGAGTGCTACACTCAGCCTGGGGCAGATAGCATGAAGGCAGTAGAAGAAAAGGACACAGGCTTGCCACTGCTGCCACCACTGCTCCTCCCTTTTGCCTTTGCTTCTTACTATCTTCTGCCACCATGAACTGCTGCCCTCTGCCATGTGCCCCTCTGCCTTAGAGCCAGCCAAGTATGGACTGAAACCTCCACTGACTGTGAGCTAAATAAACCTTTCCTCCCTTAATTATGGAGGTCAGATATTTTGTCCCAGCAAGGAGAGAAGAGTAACCAAGACATGATATATAATCTTGTATCAAGAAATATCTAATTTGGGACATTTAAATCATTATGCTATTATCACATGCTTATTCTAGATTTTTTAAAGATAAGAACTAGTTGTAGGTAAAGATATAAAATACAGTGTGTTGAAGTTCTCAGGAATAGTCGATTGTTACTGTAATGCACAAAACACCCATGTATCATCAAACATCTTTCATCTTTTGGACTCAAAATATCCAAAATCAACTTATGCCACAGATCTATCAACAAGTTTTCATTATAATTAAAAATGAAATTTTATCAGTAAACCAGAAAGAGAACTTTCAGGCCTAGGAATCATATAGATTGGTGAGTTTTGTTATGAAAAAGAATGCAAGATAAAATAAAACATTGGATATAAATGTGAATTTAGAATAAGCAAATTAATCAAAAGAAATTGCAAGTTTTTAAAAGATAACAAATATGGCACTCTGAAGATCAAACAAATAAATGAAGATTTCATTAAGAACTATCTGATATACCTAATGGTTTTCTCTCTCTCTCTCTCTTTTTTTTTTTTTTTTTTTTGTATTTTTAGTACAGGGTCTACAAGATCTCACTACACAAATCGGACTCATAGTGATCCTCCTGTTTTCAGCCTCCCAAGTGCTGGGATTACAGGCACACACCACCACACCCAATTTCAGTTGCCATCTCAGTGTGCCCGAGGGGCAGGGCCAGCACAGCATGCTGAGGATAGAAGCCCGGTCCCCAGGCTAGCCTAAGCAGGCACTTTAGTCCACTGAGCTACCTGGCTGGCCCGCCTAATGCTTTTCTTTCTGCAACTGCAGTTAGATAATCTTTGTTATGCTTGGAGCCTGCTGCTGTTACACTTCTGTGTGGAAAGTGGAAGAAAAGTTTAAAAAGAATAAAAGAATATAATCCATTGTAAGAAGCTGGTGTTCTTCCCTTAGGCCAGAGGTTTCCATTTTCTTTTCCTGTTTTCTAGGACATAGGTGAGGTTCACACAATTTATGTTGCACAAGAAATGAAATAACTTTCAGGAAAGAAACAATTATAACCACTAGTTACAATGCTACCTTTTCTCTCCCAGTCATAGAAGAACAGCAGAAATAAATGAGAATAAGAGTTGTACAAGTTTCTTGCTCTTCTGGGAGAAGGGTGAGCGCATAATGACCCAGAGGTCCGCAAGTGGCCCAGAGGCTGAACCCCACCTGCCCTGCCCTGCCCTGCCATGGACTGCTTCTCTTCTGCCATGACGCCCTGCATTGGGGCCAGCTTTCTATAGACAGACACCTCTACAAACTGTGAGCTACAGTAAGCTTATCTTCTGGGTGTCGAGTATTTCATCCCAACAATAAGGAAGTAACTGAAACATATATTAATTCTGGTGGATTTTTTTCCCCATCTGCCTACATTCTACTTATATCCTGTACCGCTGGACACCTGAGGGCAAAAGGAAAGAAATTAGATTTTTAAAACTGTATCTTTTGAGATATTTTCCTTTAAAGTCAGCAATGGAAACTGGAGGCTATGTTAGTTCTTTTGTTGTTGTTATCATTAAACACCTGAGGCAGGCTAATTTTATGAAGAAACCATGTTTATTTAGCTCTGATTGGGAGGCAGAAAGTGAAAACAGCATGGTGTAGACTGT
>NW_004524857.1:911448-922327 GCF_000260255.1 Octodon degus
GAAGATCTAACTCAATCCCTGCTGAGTGCAGGCCCCACTGACCCAAGCACCTACTACAGGATCCCTGAGCTGCAAGGGCCCTGGTCATCCTAATACTACTGCCCTAGTACTAGTGACCAAGCTTCTAAAACAGAGTCCTTCAAGGGCTATCCTTGAGCCCTCCCCAAACTACTGCAGGTGCAGTGGGTGCCCTATGTTTGCCTGGTCTTGTTTTCAACTTCACATTATACCTCTGCAACCTCCATGTAATCCTCTTATCCAGTCACACTACTTTCTATCTGTCCCTAAAACAGGCCGAGCTCTTTTCCACTTTTCCTATGTCAGGCTCCCTGTACAAAGTGTTTCTCCTCTGCCTACCTGGGGTAGATAATTTCTAACTGTTATGCAGGGCAGTTCAGCTGTCTCCACTGATAAAATGTGCTCAGTACATACAGCAGGTTGTTCCTTATTCTCCAGCCATGACTTACCCTCCTTGCCCTTTTTATTTCCCCTTTAAAACATTTAAAAATATTAAACTGTTTTTTTTGTGTGTGTGTGTGAGAAGTACGTCTCTCTAAATGAAATATCCATCAATTCAAGGACAAGGCTGTATCACTGTCTTGTCCCCAAAACACAACAGAATAAAAGGGCTCAAAAATATCTGTTGAGTTAAGGAATCAAAAGGAATGCAAATCTTTTTCCCCGTGACTATCCAGTGTGAAATGAGTTCAGCAACTTGTTTCCAGGGAGGATAACAGTGAGGAGGGTGCCAGAATGGATAGCAACTTTACAACAGAAAAAAAACTGAGAAACATTACCTGAGCGAAAAGATCAGGGATACTGTCATGAGTGGTAAGTCACACTGATAGCACATATCCTTGGTGCAATGTGATCAGACTGTGGCACTTCACTTCTGCTACTTCTCCCCCAAAATATTACCAAATCCAAATTGAAAGACACTGAAAAATATCTAAGCAGTAGCCTTCAAAACTGACAAGGGCATCAAAAACAAGGAAAGTCTGCAAAACTGTCCTAATCAAGAGAAAGTGAAGGTCACGTGACACGTGAATGCAATGTGGTACCCTGAGGCAGGAGATCAGGGTGTGGCAGAACTGGCTGGGCAAGTAGGCTTGACCTGTTCATTGCAAATTCTAGGTGCAGAGCCTTTTCCAAAGTCCTGAATATGGACTTCTTGCAACAATTTGAGTAGGGTTTCAACAGGTTGACCTAAACTTGATGCCACCCTTGAGGGAAACACAGTAAGACAGGAGACCCTGAGGTTTTTACTGTGTTCTCTCCCGATAGCATGCTTTTGTCATGTAAAGTATACTTACTTGTCTACTTTCACTTGACCCAAATTCATTTGCAAGGCCTGTTTCTTTTCCTACCTTTAATAAATGTAAAACCTTGCTATTATTTGTAACTGTCTTGACCAATTTTTTCTGCAGGACAGAAAGAACCCAGAAGCCACTTATAAAGGGAGAATCTAAAAGTTCAAAATCCTAAACAATCCTAAACAGAAAAATAAAGTTAAGAGAAAACTGGAAAAACCAAAGCACAGTTGTTTAAAAGCCAGGTGTGATGGTATAATGCTAGCTACTCATAGTCTAAAGCAGGATAAGAGCTTGAGTCCAAAAGTTCAGGATCCACCCGAGAAATATACTTAAAAAGTAAAAAAAGAAAATAAATAAAACACAGCTATTTAGTTAACAATAATGCACCAATATGGGTTCCCTGCTGTCACAAATGTACCAGAGTTATGTAAGATATGAACCAAAGGGGAACTTGGGATAGAGGCACTAATGTCTTTGTAACATGTCCATAAATACAACACTATTCTAAAATTAAGATTATTTTTAAAATGACAAAATGAGTATGAACAGTATCCTAGGTAGGGCTATACAGAATTAATCACTATAGGTAGGAAAGGCACAGTATTTCTAGTGTTTCCCTACACTAGAGTGGAAACAATAACAAAAATGCTCTGTACATTTTGATGTTTTTCTTTTTCTCCTTAAAGCAACATGAACCTTCTAGAACTACAGGCTCAGGCTATAAAATGTCAGTAGGGGTTCAATGAGAAAGAACATGGCACTAAATGAACTAAAGATTATTTAATGAAAATATTTTAAAACTGATATGGCAAAAAATTCAAGAAGAGAAAATTTACTAAAACTACTGTATGTCCAACCATGGAGGGGACTGTAGTATGCGCAATGCAGGGAAAAGGAGAATTTCCGTGAATTCTACTCCTCATCAGACAAAGAAACAGGCAAGTTCACCGCCACCCCTTTGGGAAGTATTTCTGATTGTCACTGGGTTATATTCCCTAACTCTCTGCTTCCTATTCTTCACTCTACAGCTCTGATGTACTTATTTTCAAATGTACTGGTCACCTACATCCTCCTCAGAAAGAAGATTTGGTCTCTGACTTTAAAGGATATAGTCCAAATGAATGGAAGGAGTTAGAGTGACATGGTCCTGTCACCAGACTTGAGTGAAATACGGATGGGTCACTAAAGGCAATGAAAAATATGCAAACTAAACTGACACTATATTAAAGTCCTGAGATTTCATGATGCTAGATAGCTTTATAACTTTCTACTCTAACAGGGATTAATTCTATCCATCAGATACCTACTCAAAGGGAATCTGCTTTGGGTGTATCGTATGTCAAATCTGTCATTTGTCTCATGAAGACATTATAACATACAAAATGATAATTAACCCCACAAAAGATTTATCTCACATGAAGCAGTCCAGCTGTCATTCAAGTATTTTCAGCCTCAGTGAAAACATATAAATATTGTTTTCCCCTAATTTTGAGGTCAAATACCTCAGTAAGCAATACAGAAAGACTACATATTTCAAAGTATGGTAAAATTAAAAGTTCCAAAGAGTCACAATGTATTTATTTCAGGGTCTAATTTGATCCATTTACTGGAAAGTTTAAGATCACTTAGAAAAGAGAGTTTTAAGCAAAGATGACAGCTTCTTAAGTGGCAGGTTTTACCTGCAAAGCCTCAGAGAGATGGTGACACAGTACAGCCTGTGTGTCCCTCCTCACGCAGAGGTGACGGCAGCCCACCTCACTGTGCCTGTCACAGCAGGGGAGGCAGCGACTCCTCCTACAGACTTCCACAGCTCAGAGTTGGAAGAGGCTCTACTGCAGTTCAAGGCATGATTTAAAGCCTCTGAGATCCCTCTGCGTTGTCAAAACACTGGAAAGAAGGGCTGTAAATAAAGGCACTCACGGTCACGCGGTCCTGGCAGAAGGCAAGCTGGTGATCGCTGCCATAACTCAGTGCAAGTTCATGCCTCTTCCTTTCCTCGTCGACACTACATTGGCGCCAGCAAAGCCCTCAAAGCCTGTGTGTCCATCCAAAACCAACACTTGAAGCGGTGCTTCTACTGCTTAACGTGTGTGCCTGCCACAGGGTCTTGTTAGAATCTGTTTTCTGACTTACACGGTGAGGCTCTGGGTTTTCAACTGATTTTCAAGTGTCATTAAAGCTTTTATTCTTGAAACTACAAATTGAACAACAAGAGTCTAAAGGAATGTAGGTAATTCTGTTTGGAAAAGAGTTAGGTAATTCAGATGGATTCTCTGAACATTCCAGCCAAAGGAATAACAAAGAAACAGTAGACCACCAAAGTAAATTAGATTAAATGTGAAACACAATCTAAATTTAACACAGAGAGATAAAATACTGACTCAGAAACCTTTTATGTTAATTAACCTGGTAGGTAGTTTTATTTAGCTACGGTTCACTGAAATATACCATTATACAATGAAAGCTGGAACTATCTGATGCGTGAAGGTAGTCATATATTTATCTCACTTTACTCTGAAAGAAGGTATATATTCATGAAATAGACTGGAGTTTTTATTCCCTAGGAGATCAGCTTCTAAAAGAACAAAATTAAAAACATTTTCCCCTATAACCTGTAAGAAATTTATTATATGTAACAAATATGATCTTTTCATTTCAGCATTCACAGTATTTGAAAAGTGAAAGATTAAAAAATTACATTGCACCATGCCCTTGGTGACTATTGGAGGAACTGAATTGATTAAACTGTCATTCATCATTTACTGTGGTTAGTGCTTCATTAGGCACCGATGGGCACAATATATCTTAGTCAAATAGTTCTAAGGAGTACTTGGCTCTCAAGGCATGAAAACAAAACCTTGGATCGTGAAGAAAAGCCCATTTTAGAAAACACTTGATTCAAGATCATAAGCTTCTGATAAAAGGAAAACTTGAAATTTTTAGTTCAAACTGTTCACAAAATTACTTATCTAAGAAGGTGTACTTATCAGGAAGCATAGCCAAATAAAAATTAAATGTAAAGAAGGAAGCATAGGAAGCAAATGTGTGTCAGACAGTCCAGTCCTGGGGCGGCCTGATGCTGACGCGGATGGTGGCTGCAACCCAGGTCTTGGGGCCACTTCTGCAATAAGGCCATAAACCATCAGGAAGCCCAAGGGGCACAAATGTTCCTGAAGTCCTAGGGATGATTTTGCTCATACACAGTCTATGCAAATGCATTTTGTGACATTAATATTTTTAAGTCAAATGGAAAAGGAGTACTACTGCTTTCTGGTCCTATTATCTGAGCTGGAAACCCCAAATCTCTTGAAACCTGTTTTTCTTCCCTTTCCAGGCACATTCAATCAAGATGGTCAAATTTCAAGTATTCGTAAACACACCTCCATTCTAATGTCTAGCCACTTTTCTCCTTCTTCCTCTTTTTTTCTCTGCCTTTTCTCCATGGCATTCCTTCCATCTCTATTCATTAATGTTAGCTATCTTCTCTTAGTGATTTCTTTGTCCATGGTGTAAGCTCCAGGTCCTTCAACCCCGCACAGTAAACTTAGCTTAAAAGAACAGCTTCCCTGGCTATGCTGCAAAGCTCCTTTGCCCTCTGCCCCCTTATTTATCCATAGAGAACAAACCATTCACCTTGACCTCGGATCCACCGATGCTTACTTGTGTTAGCCTTCAACATACTGCCTTTCCCTTTAACCTTGAAGGTATGACAGGGCTTTTCCTGTCCTTGTAGGCCCCATATCTATCAGTGTGTAATACAAATTGGATGAATGGACTGAAGTCTACGGAGTGCACACATGGGACAGCAGCAGAAAAACACATTTCACTGAGGACTAACAGTATCATACAAAATTAAACACTAAAGACTCAATTCATTAAGTTTACCAAAATACCTCAACCCTAACAATTTATAAGCCACTCAGAAGGACCAGCTGTCTCCATGAAAACTTTCCTTTAGCAGAAAATTTACTTCAATGCTAAAATTTAGATAAAAGGATTTCATGGAATGCTTAAAACAATGTTTGGGTTTTTTTTTTTGTTGTTGTTTTTTGTTTTTTTTTTTTTTTTATTTTTAGAGAAGGGTCTACAAGGTGTTCAGAGTTTCACTACTAGATTGGACTTGTGATTCTCTTGTTTACAGCCTCGCAAGTGCTGGGATTACAGGCTCATGCCTCCATGCCCAGTCTCAATTGCCATCTCAGCAAGCCCCGGGAGGCAGGGAAAGCACGTCAGGCCCAGGGATCAAACCCCAGGCCCCTGCGCCTGCTTGCAGGCTAAAACAATGTTCTGATTATTTGAAGACAACAATATACAACATAACAACTATTATTGAATTCCTATTATATTGTTTAATGAACTTCTATATCACTTCTAATGTGCTGGGATTTTTTTCACTTTTTACTATATTTCATTCTCTTTGAAAAGAAAAAAGAAAAAAAAATGAAACAATTTATGCCATTAAGAAAAAGTTCTGATTTTTCCACATAAGGAAACTGCATCATATGACTAAATTTCAATCCCAGAACCAGCAACTATCTCTCCTGAATCCTAGGCCAGTGACCCCTTCACCGTGCTCCACTGCCAACCCAAGCAGAACAATGGTCTTTATGAGGTTACCAGGCAGATTAAGGAAAAAAAAATTAGGCCATCAACTTTGTTTTCTCTCCACGTGATGCAAACACCAGCAAGAATAAAGATAAAGATGAAATTCAGTCTTTGAAATTGGAGACTTGAGCAGAAAACACAATAAAATGATCCTACAAAACTGAGGTTTATCATGGCAATTAGCGCTGGTAAGTAAGCAGGTCGGTGATGTTTTAAAATGTCTGAAAGTTCAAAACAGCCAAGTGTGGGTAATGAAGACTCTAGAGTCAGCCTTAATTAATCCAGGTTTTATAGCTAAATGGGACTAGTCAAGCTAATAAAATCGAGAAGCCGGTCATAATTAATTAAAAAATGTAAGAAAACAATGGTTTTTCTAAAGACTGATGTAAAGACAACATAGAAAATGCAAACTACTGCACTAAACGTCGAAAGTTTTGTTATGTGGGAACAATACAGGAAGAGAGAAGACAGAAATATAAACTGGAAACACAAGAAAAAGGATGTCATGCCATTTCATGTGCACACTTTTATTTTGGTTACATGACTGCTAATGTGGAAAAGGAAGTCATTTATTAAGAGGGCATCAGGAAAAACTGCTCATGTAATTATCTTAAAAATCAAAGCAAATGACATGTTCGAGATATTTCCAGGAAAGCATATCTGGTATACCACGAAAAAGAATCACTGCAAAAAACTTCCAGGTTGATTATTCTCCTACAAGGAGAATTGCAACTTCAATTTCCAGTGTGGATACATTTACTTCCAGTTATCAAATGGCATAGATGCACTACGAAGGATTACAGTTATGAATGTTGAAATGGCACTTTCAAGATATATGACAGAATGGCCAAGGTGTGACAGTAAGAATAACTGAAAACCATCTCATGTCTTAGAGGATGTACTGAAATACAAAAGCAGAAACTTTCCCTTTATGAATCTTCACGGTCCACTTTTCTGGGGAAAGCTGTGAGATTTTTGGAGTATTGCCAAAGAGTCCCCCTAGGATGTTATCTGTGTGACCTGGACACTGAACGTGGACTGACGTGAACAAGGACCCCCAGAGTTGTGCCCAACATTAGGGCTCGCAGGTACTGTTTGAGGGTAGGGACCAGGTTATTCTCAATTTTAAATATTCCTTCATCTATGGTTGCACACATGGATGGATGAATAAAGATACCGTATAAGGGAGACCTCTGGGAGAACGGTGGTGCCTCAGATTCTAGAGGTGTTTCCTATTTTGTTTCGTGTAGTCTTCCGCCCACCCAGTCCTGTGCCACCACAACCAGATAGGCAGGAAGTATAAGGAAACACCTCAGATGGGGCTTGCGGGGGGGGTCATAATAAAATGGTCCTAAAGTGACAATGAAAAAAAACTATAAATTGATTTCACAATTTTACTAAAATTCTGAAACAGTTTCATGTTAAACATGTTAGGACTAAATATGGCAAATAGATGAACATTTCTATGGTTGCTATATAAACATTTTGATCTGTTGAGTTTCCATCAGGTTACGAATATATTCAGATTTCTAAAGCAAATATGATGAAGCCTAACAATAAAGAACCATTTGTACTATCAGAAATAACGATAAAGGCCTTGTCTAGCTCTATAGAAAATCCAGTTACATAAGGATCTCACTCAAAGAATCTATTGTTTCACATGGAAATATAGAGAAATATAAAAAGTCATAAAAATGAACTATTCACATATGTACAAAAAATACAAAGCTACTGAGACTCAGTTATGAGTTGTTAGTAAGTACCTGACACAAATTAGACCTAAGTTTAGTGTACTTTTAATAATGGCTGATAGGTTATTTCAGCTAATTTTGGTTTTGATCTTTTTCAGTTACTTTTTAATTCTTTTTTTTTCCCTGACAGTTTTACCAATAAGAATCTAAGGCTACTACATTCGTAGAAGAAAAAGTTATAAAAAAACCCCACAAATATCCAAGCTTATTAATTATATTATGTAACATCTAAAGTCAAGAAAGCTACGAGTACATTGAAGATCTTTCTATTCATGCAGTAGGACATTTATAAACAACAACATGATTCCTGGTCTGAGAATGCTGCTCAGTGACAGGGCACTTCTCTAGCAAGTGCAAGGTCCTGGGCTCTAGCCCTAGTACCCTCAACCTCATTCATAAAAAAGTATTCCCACCTGAAAGATACCCAGGCAACATAATACTCTGAGCAGTTGGTTCACAAGTGTTACTCTGCACAGCAGTCATTTCCCTCACTGAAGGGGAGCACGAAGCAGAAACACCAGTGTCCTCACCACTGTGATCATGCACTGAGGGTTGCAGAGGTTCTTACTTTCGTCCAGCCACATCTCCCTTCACTTGTGTCATTCTCATGCATTAAATTAGCAGTCTATCTCTCTATTTTTTTTCTGGACTTAATTTTTTTTTTACTGGCTAGAACATTTGTTCCAAGATTTTTGCTAACTGATTTGGCTTGTAATAGCAAATTTATATTGGTTTACACATACCAGATCCAAAGGACTACTTTCTACATTATAGCCTTGAAGTTTATTTAAAATTTTTATCCTTTTAAAGAATTATGACCTCATAGTTTATTCTCTTTCATTCCTAACTGATCAACCAGTGACTTTCTTCACAACTTGCTTTCACAAGGAAAGTTGCTATAATTTCAGTAATAGTTGAAGGGTAGGGGTTATAAGCTTCCCCCACCACACTAAGAAGCCTGTAGTCATGAGTTTCTGCATGCTATTTGATTGATTGCTGTTTTACATTAGACTGTATAGGCTCATGTATACATGAGGCCCCCCCAAAGCCTCATACAGTCACTGAGGCACAATTCTACAGTTTGTGATTAATTCACTATCCAAAGCTGGGATTATGGGTCTGAGTACTGCTGGGATTATGGGTCTGAGTACTGCTGGGATTATGGGTGTGAGTGCTACACCCAGCCTGGGGCTGACAGCCTGAGTGTAACATAAGAGAGACAGAGAGACAGACTTGCTGTCTGTAGCCATTGTTGCTGCTACTCCTCCCTTTTGCTCTCTGCTCTTTGCCACTGCCATGAATGGTTGCTGTCTGCCATGTGCCGTAAGCCTTAGAGCCAGCTGAGTACGGACTGAAACCTCCAGTAACTGTGAGCTAAATAAACTTTTTCTTCCCTAATTTGGAATGCCAGGTATTTGTCCCAGTAACGAAAGAAGAGTAACTGAGACAGTTCCCCTCCAATGGCACCTGCAATTCAAATTTGTGCCCCACCTGCAAAATCAAAATTCCCACAGGGCGAACACCCAAGCAGATACCTACTCATAGGGGAAGCCATGAATACTAAATTATCAACAAGAATAGGACATATATAAAATACACATACACACCTGCTTCCCCTCCATCAAAATCAAGACATCAGTTAAGGAGAAAGAATTTTAACCACCACCTGAGAATAATATATGGCCATCTAGGCAGCTCACAGGCACCTATAACTTCTAGTTAGAGTCAAAAGATTTACTTATAGCAATTCAGAAAAAGCTCAGCATCTAGAGCAACAGGCAGTAATCTGTGATGGTGAGTCTGAGAGCTGGAAATGGGGTAGGAGGTGGAGGACTGAAAGCGTGCCCCAAGGGTTATTCATCTACAGACCTTCTCCAGCTTTACTGCAAACACACCCTAACATGGCATGTGACACTAAATCCAAAAGCCTTACCTGGAGAGAACAAAGAACTAGTTCAATAGGTAGCAGGAGCGAAGGGCGGACCCCAGACAGCCCTGAGCAGCTCCACCGCCGCTGCCGGCCTAGTTACCATCACACACTGGGAGGAGCCGCAGCTGCCCCAGTCAGCCCAACTACCATCACCGCAACTGTGAGCAGCGAGGCCAGCGAGACCCGCAGCCAGCCCAGCCCTCAGCTACCGCTGACACCAAGCCCAGCACCACGGGCAGCAGCGCAGGGACCAGTGGCCAGGACAAGAAGGTCATCCCAACAAAGGTTTTGGGAACAGTAAAATGGTTTAATGTAAGAAACAGATATGAATCATCAACAGGAATGACACCAAGGAAGATGTATTTGTACACCAGACTGCCATAAAGAATAACCCCAGGAAGTACCTTCGCAGTGTAGGAGGTGGAGAGACTGCGGAGTTTGATGTTGCTGAAGGAGAAAAGGGTGCAGAGGCAGCAAATGTCACAGGCCCTGGTGGAGCTCAAGCTCAGCAAATGTCACAGGCCCTGGTGGAGCTCAAGCTCAGCAAATGTCACAGGCCCTGGGGGAGCTCCAGTTCCAGGCAGTAAATACGCAGAAGACTGTAACCATCATAGACGCTATCCACGTTGTAGGGGTCCTCCATGCAATTACCAGCAGAATTACCAGAATAGTGAGAGTGGGGAAAAGAATGAGGGGGCGGACAGCGCTCCCGAAGGCCAGGCCCAGCCACGCCGGCCCTACTGCGGGTGAAGGTTCCCACATCACTACATGCGGAGACCCTGTAGGCATTGACCACAGTACTCCAACCCTCCTGTATAAGGAGAAGTGATGGAGGGTGCTGACAACCAGGGTGCAGAAGAACGAGGTAGACAAGTGAGACAGAATATGTATCGAGGTTATAATCCACGATTCCATAGGGGCCCTCCTCACCAAAGACAGCCTAGAGAGGATGGCAATGAAGAAGATAAGGAAAATCAAGGAGATGAGACCCAAGGTCAGCAGCCGCCTCAACGTGGGTACCATCAAAACTTCAATCACGGACGAAGATGCCCAGAACACCCTAAACCACAAGATGGCAAAGAGACAAAAGCAGCTGACCCACCAGCTGAGAATTCATTCTCTCCCAAGGATGAGCAGGGCCAGGCTGAGTAAATGCCGGCTTAACATCTCTACCATCATCTGGTTTAGTCATCCAGCAAGAAAGAAATGAATAGGAAATTCCAGCAATAAGAAATGAACAAAAGATTGGAACTGAAGACCTTAAGTGCTTGCTTTTTGCC
>NW_004524857.1:923662-930452 GCF_000260255.1 Octodon degus
TTTTTTTGGTGGAACCGGGGATTGAACTCAGGCCCTTGCACTTGCCAGAGAAGTGCTTATTCTACTGAGCCATCTCCCTGGCCCCCATCTATCTTTTCTTTGGAAACTAAAGGAGGATGACATGGAATCCAGTTCATATAGAATTTGCATTCAGTGAAATTCCAGAAGGAAAATAAATTCATCTTGGACAGAGAGACTTGTGGATATATAAGGATATTTGCAGAATATTTTCCAAAATTTACAGATATTTTATAACTACAAATATTTAGTGATAAATAAAAGACAATTTAAAAAATACATAATTAAGTCTTGAAAAAGCAAAAGGTTATATACCAAGGATGTGTAATTGCGAATATTATGTGATTTAGAGACAAGAAATAGTGACACATTCACCTTTCAAGATGTAATACAGATTGCACACTGGGAGAACGAGGCAAAGGTACAGAGGGACGAGGTGATGAGGAAAGCTAAGTCCATAGGTGCTATATAGCTACTTAGGAATAAGTGCCAGCCACATAGTGGATTTAAGGGCCTGCTTGGGCAGACACAGCTGCTGGGGTTGGATCCCTGGCATGCCGCGCCGGGCCTGCCCGCGGGGCGCGCTGAGGTGACTGAGCCTGGGCACGGTGGTATAAACTGTAATCCTAGCACTTCGGAGGCTGAAAACAGGAGGATCACTGTGAGTCCGATCTATGTCTGAGACCCTGTAGACCCTTGCTAAAATACCAAAAAAAAGAAAGAAAAAAGAAAGAAAGAAAGAAAGAAAGAAAGAAAGAAAGAAAGAAAGAAAGAAAGACCTACTTAGGAGGTACTAAAACAGTCCATCCATAAATCCCCACATGAGCACTGTGAGATGAATGAGGTAGATACTCTTACCCCAAAGCTACAAGTCCAAACTCTTGCAAAACTGAAGGCCAGGAAGCAAGCATTACTAATGAGGCAGCTGATGGTTGCTGATTATTCCTGCACAGGATTTAGTTTCCTGATTTGGAAAGTGAAGGTAAAGCAAGCGAAGGGATTTGGCCAACTAAAGTGATCACACAGCTAAGAAGTGGCGGGGAGCGTAACACAGGCTTGCAGTATATTTTCTACTATAGCTCTGCCTGCTCCATCTTTACACAGCAAAACACTGTTACACATTCAGAAGAAAGATTTCTACAGAAATATGTACACAAATATGATAGGGATGAGCATACAGCCAATGTTATTTAAACTTTAAGCCTTAGACTATACAGTCTAATGTAACACACACACACACACACACACACACTAAATGTTGAGTATTATGAGTCAAAAATTCTAATTCTATAGTAGGTATGCTAATTTTCAGGAGGCCAAACACAGCATTTTTCCCTTCATTTTTTATGCCTACTCCTCACCCTGGAATGCTATATCCAAATAGACACTCAACATATTTAGCTTGGTTGATTGACATACTAAAAGTTAATGGGAATATCATTCTCCATTTTGATACAATTTTATATTTCCTAAAGAATTTCCTATGTAATCGTCTTTTTTCTTACAAAAAAAGTAAGTATGAGTAAGACAGCTGAGCACACTGAAAAGTCCAATGCTTCTCAGCGTGAGTGAGCTAAGCTCAGCATGGTGGTACACCCTGCAGTCTTAGCACTCCAGGAGGCTGCAGCAGGAAGACTTCCATGTTAAATTCGGCCTGGTCAGGTTAGTCACTTAGTGAGACCTTGTTCCAAAATTGAAAAAAAATTGAAAACAACAGGGCCACTGAGATAGCTCATCGGACTAAGCCCTTGCTTTGGCAAGTGGAGGGAACAGGGTTTGATCCCAGTTCCTGCATGCATGCATGCATACCCCTGTGGCACACTGAGTCAGCAACCGAGTCCATGCGTGGTAACACGCACCTGTAATCCTAGCACTTGGGAGGCTGAAAACAGGAGGATCACAAGTCCGATCTTTATAGTGAGACCCTGTAGATCCTGCACCGAATACATAAAACAAAAACCCTACTTTGGGATGGTGATGTAGCTCAGTAGCACAGTGCCTGCCTGGCAAGTGCAAGGTCTTGAGTTTGATCCTGGTACCAAAAAATAATGATAATAATCATACCACAAAATTTTTTTTAAAACCTACTGTATGTGCAGCATTCTTTGGAACATTGGTAAAAATGGAGGAATTTTGTTTTTAAAATATTTGCCTTATCTTGGAAAGTGTCTTATTTTATATACTATCACTTAACTAATTTATCACTAAAAGACCATATATATTAGTTGAAGACACGGATCCACTATTTCTCTCACAAACACATATATTAATACACAGTGGGACATAAAAGCCGTAACTGCACTACAATTTTGATTAAAACAAAATAGAAGAGCCTTGTGTCACATCATAGTGCAGGCCCTAACTGTGGCACCTCACCAGCCACTCTGGAATACTATAATAACATCACGGGGCTGTATTTAGGGGGGAAACGCATTATTAGGTATTGCCATATAAGCATTTTGCACGGAACTTTCATTCGTGCTCAACAGTCCCTACGTGTGAATTAAAAAATCAAATGCTTTAAATCTCTCCTTCATAGTATTATTTTGGAAAATCAATGCTTTCATGTGTTGTCTCGTAATATAGGAAAGCAATAATTCCTTGTTAAGTTCCACATTAAGTCCTTATTTTATACAAGTACAAAACACAACTAACTCCTCAAGTATTATTTTTTTTTTCTTCAAGTATTATTAACTCACTGGTGTTATCATAGGAGGAGCTGTGTCTACACTAGATTAAGAGACTTTGGTAGTGACAGTGGGCTCAGAAGCAGCACTGCCACCAGGAGCTCAGCTTTCACACTCCCAGCCACCTTTGGGGCCAGACCTGTTCTCTTGCTATGTTCCACTGCAGCGTCACAGCCACACTGACTGGCCTGGATCATAAATCATCTGGGCAGCCTTCAAGAGCTCTTACAAGTTTAATATTTAACAACAGCTAAGTCATGTCCTCCTTGGCCTTCCGACCTGATGGATTAGAAAGTGTACAACCAGTGTTTATAGAAAGATGACTTACTGTAGCTCGTGAACCCAGACGCATTTTTTCTTGATTTTCTATTACGGACTCATTCACTTTAGCAAAAGTGGTAAATGAGTGACCGACTGAAGCTGGAAAACATATCCGCTGGCGAAAGCTGGTATCAGGAAAATGTTTCCAATCCAGTGTTACAGAAAAGGAAAAAGGTGTATTTATGATAGCTTGGATAACTGCACTGCTAATTTCTGCTAGTCTACGGAAAGGAGCAGTTAATGCTGAAGTGTTTTCTTTTTTTGTTTGTTTGTTTTTATTTCTAAATTTTTATACGTCCCCCTCCCCATTTTTGCTTGTTTATATCTGATAATCTATATAAAAAATTTGAAGACAACATTATGTTATAGAGCAAACAATGTGAAATTCCTATTATTTTGTTCAGTGAAATTCTGTGCTATTTGTTTTCTTCTTTCTTTTCTTTTCTTTCTTTCTTTCTTTCTTTCTTTCTTTCTTTTTTTCTTTCTTTCACTATTTTGTATTCTCTTTTAAAAATAAGGAAATAGGGGCTGGGGAGATAGCTTAGCAGTCTAAGCATCTGCCTGGCAAGTACAAGGACCTCGGTTCGATCCCTGGTATTGCATGCTGAGGCAGCCACCAAGACTCAGTCAGCATGGTGATACGTGCTTGTAATCTTAGTGCTAAGGAGGTTGAGACAGGAGGATCACTAAGAGTCTGAGCTGCATACTGAGACCCTGTACCAAGTAAATAGAAAAATAAAAGATTTTTTAAAACTTTACTTTGGAAATATTAAAAAAAAAAAGTAAGTAAATAAATAAAACCAAATCCCCTCCCCCTCAAAAAAAATCCCTTGGATAAAATAACACCATAGAATTTATTAGAAGATTGATGTTAGTATAGAAAAGCCATCCACAGGCGACTGGGTATGAGTGAAAGACACTCACTGTCTGGATATGCTACATATTTAATAGGATTCAGAGTATTAATCTTGAACTATGAAACAAACTTAACCAAATTTGTGTTTTATAGTCACTTTCGTAGTAAGATAAAGACCGATTTCTTACAAACCATCCTAAGCTATGATGTAATATGCTGTAAAGAGAGAGGGCTTCGAGCAGGTCGGCCTTGAGTCTGGATGAGGGCTCTATTTGCTAGCTGCCAGCCCTGAACTATGCCCCCTAGTCTTTCCACAACTTGTTTTCTTTCATCATGGTACAATACATAGGCAATGAAGACAAGGACTAGAATACAGCTTTACTCAACAGACATACCTAGTATTATTGTTATTCAAGTTGAAAATTAAACCATAGGACAATTTTATTTTCAAAAGGGGGCTACCATGAAGTTCATTTAAGACTCTTCAATCACTGGCAAATAAACCTGAATCCTAGGAAAATTTATTTTATTACATAAATTTTTTCGTTTCAAGAGAGATGACTAAAGATGTTAGCAAAACTTCATTTCCTGCCAATATATTTGGTGATTAAGCATATTTAACAAACAGCAATGCTAAATGGCTTTATAATACTTAATAAGCAAGCAATCTCTTTTCTGATATATGCAGAATCAATTCTAATACAGACTTTTCTCTATATACCAAGACTAGTATGGAAATTTTTTCCTAACCACCCAGCTGCTACAATGTTAAATAAATTAATTTTAATCTTAAATCAGAGATGTAATAGAGGAATGGGTGATTTAATATGCAATCTCATTACATTTGACAGGCTTATTTATAAATGGTTTGCTCCACATTTTGACAAGCATAGTTAATATGTTAATTAGCTCTTAAAAAGATGATGAAAGGAAGAGACTGGCGTGCTATCACTCTGCACACGGCGTTGAGGGGCGCTGAGTTTGATACCTAAAAGCACCAGGATGTTGAGATAATCACTTATTAGCTACAGATAACTTTCATCTGACGTTTAAGAGTAATCCCTTAAAATAACCCCAAGTATCCTCAGACTTAGGAAACCAAGGTAGCTCTAAGCATATTTAAAAGCTTCTATTAGGAGTATGAAGTTTAAGATCGACAACCTCGACCTCCCAGCTAGAGTGGCATTCCATGGCAAGAGCGGAGCTGCACAGAGAGGCTGCTTAAAGGCCAGCTCAGCAGATTAAAGCGCCTGCTTAGGCAGACGCAGGGGCCAGGGGTTCGATCCGTGGCCTGCTGTGCTGGTAATGGACCCAGGGTGTGCTGAGATGGTGACTGAGACTGAGCGTGGGGGCGCACGCAGGTAATCTCAGTGCTTGGGAAGCTGAAAACGGAAGGATCACTACAACTCTGAGCTGTGTGATGAGACCCTGTAGACCCTGTACTAAACACATAAAAAATACCCCCCCAAAACAGAGAAGCTGCTTTCACATCTGAGCTTCTCCTTGTGTGCTTTCCAGAACATGGTGAGCGGTCTTGGTTCAGAAGTTTAGCAATGACTTCCAATGCTCTGACTTTCAAAGACTTATAAAATACAGGAATTAAGAGGAGTTATACAAGAGACAATGTTCAGCATGACTTGTCTGCTTAGATCCTTCTTTATGAAGGGAGACAAAGATTTCAAAAACAATCTTCCTTGATGATTTTCAAGTCCCACAGTGTATCCACACACAAGCAAACCACTGGAGACCTATGGGAACAGATCATAAGAGTCCACCTCTGATTTCATCACTTGCTGACAATGTTAATGCCTCCGTGTCTTCATTAATATTTTCATTGCCTGTGGCTATTTAAACAGAAAACTGAAAAATGTAACACAGCTCAGGGATCATTAGTTTTTAGTTAGTACCCTACTGCTCTTGTTGTTTAATGAACTATAGAAATAGCCTAAAATTACTGGCACCTGCCTCCCTGCTATTGTCCATGGGTTAATAATATTTACACTTTTCTTTGGTGCAGTTGACTCATGATTCGAGCATAGTCTCCTTCCAAGGTGTCTGAATATCCAGCATCAGTGTCATTGATTATATGAAAATCACTGTCCTGTGACTTTCTAACTGGAGAAACACACATATTTTATCTGACTTATAGCATAATAACAACATAGCTTTTAGAAAATGGCTTGGAATGAAATCAAATTCAGAATGGCAGGCACAGCATAGACATAATTCAGATTTTAGGGCTTAGAAGTAAAGAGAAAATCAGCAGGGGGAGCTGCTCAAACCTACCACATTTGATACTAGTTTTGGCAATCAATAATATCGACATATAGACAAGAGGGCATTTGGGGTCCACTATTTTCTATCTGTTTTCCTGCCTTCCTCTTAAATAACAGACTTCTTAGGCTTCCATTAGGTCTCTATTTAAAGTGAATTGGCAGGAAGTGCCACAGCCAGCTTTCTGGAACATGAACACACACACACACACACACACACACACACACACACACACAGTTAAAATGACTGCAAAAAAGAGATGAGATCTCCAATATATCAGAAAAAGAGATAACAGTGAGCCAGAGTCGAGGCAGTGCTTTGCACATTAAAGAGCACTTTTAAAAGTGCCTGAACCAGCCTGTGGGGTATTAAAAAGTTTCTCCCGAGGATGAACGCACAGTCCTGACTGAACTGCCAAGCAACTAAGACAAACCTGGCTCCGAAGCACAAAAGCTTCCAAACTAGGCTACGTTTGGCAAAGTCTTAACTGAACTCGCTGTAAGACAACCTAAGGTTTCCTTTAAAAAGGGAGAAAGGCAGAAAGGAGGAAGTAAAGGAGGAAGGGAGTAACTGATGTCCTGAGGTCTGTCCTTTATCTCTTCCCCTTCCCTTTCCCTTCCCCTTCCCCTTCCCC
>NW_004524857.1:930667-952650 GCF_000260255.1 Octodon degus
AAAAAATGTATTTAGTACAGGGTCTACAGGGTCTCACTACACATATCAGACTTGTAGTGATCCTCCTGACTTTCAGCCTCCCATGCACTGGGATTACAGGTGGGCGCCACCATGCCCAGTCTCATTTGCCCTCTCAGTGCACCCCGGGAGCGGGGCTGGCATGGTACACCAGAGATCAGACCCCTGGGCCCTGTGATCTGCTGAGCTAGCTGGTCGGCCCTTTAGGGGAAATACGTCCTGTCATTTTTTTTTTTTTTTCTTCTGTATTTAGTACTGGGTCTACAGGGTCTCACTATGTAGATCAGAATCATAGTGATTCTCCTGTTTTCGGCCTCCCAAGAGCTGGGATCATAGGTGTGCACCACCACAATGTATCTGCCTAAGCAGATGCTCTCATCCACTGAGCTATCTGGCCAGCCCAGGAACTACTTCTGTTTCAGGAAAATTGTTCCTAAGTCAGATTTATTTGTAAACCCAAAAGATGAGTCTTAAACAGTAACATCTTTGAAAGTTTGCAATCCAAATATTAAGTCAAGGACTTACTGTATCTATTTTTCCCAGGAATCTATTTTGAAGGAAAAAAAATTAGCTTTGTAAACAACAATTAAAAAAAAAAATCAAGATGTGTGATAGAAAAAAATGATTAGCTTGGGACCAGGGGAAAGGAACTGGCCTGGCAAGGTTGTGAATTCAATTAACAACAAAATAGTTCATCCATTCAGTGGTAAATAGTTGTCTTTATTTAAGGATTTTAGAGTATTATTAAAGTGGTACTGGATTTATTTATAAAGCAAAAGTTATATGAACTGACTATTACAGAATTTATGAGAACCAACCTAAGGATGTTTGGTGATCTAGATTCCTTTGCATCTTTATTGAAAGCTACTAATTTACATCTTACAAAAACAAGCATGTCCATGTGTACATACAAGGTTGCATATATTTTCAATGGCTTTAGGTATCCTTAAATCACGTTCTTAGGAGCACTACTCGAACAGAAATTAAGAAAATCTCTTCTGTGCCCTACATTACAAGGAGCTTGATTTATATCTTACCATAAAACTTTTGGACCAAACAGATATGGCAAAAAAGCCAAGCCTCACCACAACCTAATTTACTAACAGCCAAGATTCTCAGGGGGAAGGCAATACAGTAAGTTCCCAGCAATAAGATAAACACATGCTGAAGTTTCACTGAGTCCATAAACACAAGATGGACAAGTGGCCAAACGATATGGGGCACAATCACCCAGGGAAGATGACTACTGAAATGAAATAGCTAAGTGGATTCCTTTAGAATCGTCCTTAGAATACAATTGTCAGTTTAGAAAATGTATCTCTCCATGAGCAAAGGACAGGCTGGACAGCCAGTAGGAAGCCTGTCCTCAGGACTAAAAATAGGATTATTCTCTGATATAATTACTATATTTAAATTATACTTGATTAGAAGCTTAAGGGTCATTCTACCATTAATAATAATTACATGTTAAATACTGCTGGATCTTTGGAACCCATGGAATAGATTTTTTAAGAAACTCTGCTTAACCAGTCCATAAAATGAGAATGTACTGAAATTAAATATATGGACCTTATAGCCAGGTGTGGTGATGCATGCCTGTAATTCCTGCACTTGGCTCTGTGGTGTGCTGTGACTCCGCTTGCAAGTTTGAGATCAGCCGGAGCTAGAGTAAGCTCAAGGCCAGTTTGACCTGAAGAGCAAGACCCTATTCCAAAAAGAGAGAGAGAAAAAAAAAAAAAAAAAAAAAAAAAACTATATACAGTATATACATGGACAATTTATTGGTATTAAGAGTTCTCAGGGGGTGTACTGTGACCCAATTTGGGACCTAACAGTTATATCAAAATTTTCAGTCCAATTATCTGAGCTTTGTTGTGAATTTTAAACACGCTCCCTGCTACTGCCAGCTCTAGTGCTATTCAGAGATAAACACTTCACTGTTGTAAAATAAAGCCACAAATCAGAACCCTAAGGGAGAAGACCACTGTAACTGACAGGTAGAAAAATGTCTCTGTCCCTGTTCATCAAAAACCATTCCCGGATACCATCTGTAGGGTTCTCTGATTAGGGAATTCTCCTCCTCATGTTGTTAAAAACCCACAAGTACTGCCACACACAGGGAACACTCCTGTGTCATTAATCTTCATCTGCACTGTGAGGATGTTTGTACAGGCCTGATCAGGACCAACCATCACACACAGATTAGCTAAGATAAAAGTTTTTATTTCTCACCACATGTCAAGGCAGGTGGAGTATTCTGTAGAGCCCAGGAGAACATCAGGCGGTCTATACCACAAGGTAACCACTTCATTGGAATACGTGTGACTGGGGACGGATTTTGCTCTTGCGAGACCTGTGGGTTGCATGAAATATAAAGAAGTTTAATACATAGTAACAGAACCAGAAATTTAAATTTGGATGGTCACAATTTTAAAAGGTTAAATATGATTATAATGCAGAATCACTAGGGTAATGCCAAGGTTAACACAAATGTTGAAGACAACATATTGTGGTCACTGTGCTTTAAACACATGCTAATAACCATTAAATCATTTATATTTCCAAATGAAGCACTGGTGTTATAAACCTAATAAAACATCAGCAGGTTAAGCAAATATTTCACCAACTGTTAGCTGTAACAGAAAAAATGAGAAATATCCTGGATTTTTCAAAGTAGGTTACCTAGAACTCTAGTTCTGAGAGCTAAAAAGTTTTACATGTTATCAGCAAGGGTTCCTTGCTAAACAACTTTGAGAAAAGATGGATTTATGAAGTTAAACAGATTTTCATTGCTAAGATTTCTCAGTACCTCTAGCTTTTCTACTATGTACTGCAAATCTGTAAGAGAATGCAACACTTTTCTCAAGATTGTCTCCAAATTTCTTGTGGTTTCAGTGTGTCCCCTAAGAATTTCTTTAAAGTATAAAAAATATTTTAAGTGAAAACGCTTGATGTAGTTTGACTTCATGATCATAAATACTCATGTATAGAAAAAGACTAAATGTCTTCTGCCATTACCTTTGGAATGTAGGATATGTATATTTTTTTTAATTTGGTAAGTTTTCCTCCACGTTTTGTGCAATATAATTCTTTTTAAAAATCTGTACATAGTTGTCACTGGGAAAAATGTGAATCCCTGCTTGGGGAGGCCCCTGAACGACAAGTGCTGCCGTTAGGTCTGGAGAGTGTGAAAGCTTGTGGTGCCACTTTGAGGGGTGGCACCTTTGGTGAGTGAGGCTTCATGGGGAAAACCTAGGGGAGGCCCTGGAGGGGACACCGCTCTGACATAGGTCTGTGCTTTCTGACATACGTCTTTCCTTTCGGGCGGAACTGGGCTGTGCAGGTTTGTGGTGTGCTGTGGTCCCTGCCGTGACGCTCTGCCCCCCAGGTCCACAAGCAGCAGGACCAAGCATCCACAGACCCAAATCTTGCGGGAACTATGAGCAAACATGACCCTCCTTCCTCGTGTTCTGCCCCAGCGGTGGAGGGCCGGCCAGCCCGACAAGTAAAGCAGTACTGATTACTACGATGCTACAAGCACAGACAATATTTTTACAGTAAGCTACCATCACATGCTCATTTTACTGTTTTAGTTAAAATTTTACACAGTATTTAGGAATATGACTTCCCCTTGTTTATTAAATACAATGTCACATTTTCTCTATTCCAAGTAAAATCTAAAATTAAAAGGACAGCTGGTGAGACCAAAATTTAATAAATTCAACTGTGAGTATAGTCACTCAAATTTTTCAACAACACAGGGTTTTTTAGTTCTGTTTTTTTTGTTTTAACCAGGAATCAAACTCATGACCTCACACTTGCTAGCCAGGCGCTGTGTCACTAAGTTATATCCCTGGCCCAGCAATGCAGGTTTTTTAATAACGTGACAGCATGCTATAAATTGGCTAGTGCTTATAAACACATTAAATGTATAGACAACACACATACACTAATGTATGCAATTTTTCTGCACATGAATAAAATATGTTCAATAACAGATTTCCATAACAATCCTACTTTTCTCTGTCTTGCCCTACCCCAATTCAGGAAACAATGAAAAGAGCTGAGATAATAGGGATGAGAAAGTGTCCACATCTGACGGTCTCACCCGAAGGGCTAGTTCCTCATCTGACACTGCTCCTGTATGAAACCAAAGAGCTAAAGCACAAGGCCTGAAATAGGTTCTGACTCATTCCATATGTTGTTGTCAAGTGAAGTGGATGAAAAAAAAAAAAAAAATTCAACCTGAATTCCCTTGGTTTTCTTGGAGCCCTGCTGTCAGAAAGCTAGGCCACAGGGATAAGATTATGAAAAAACACGAGGTTTTCTTTGACAGCTGAGATGACCCGGCAAGGTATTTTAAAAATTGTGTCATTTCCAATTATAAAGAGAAAACAAGACTTCAAGGTATCTTAGAAACAACATAAGTTAAAATAATTACATCTAATTTCATATCAAATATGCGTTTGTTAAAATGGTTAAACACTTTTGGAATAGAAACAATCAAGTGCCTGGTCTGTACTGTTTTCTTTCTGCCACAAACTGAGGTCAAAGAACACTCTAATTTCATTTAGAAGGGCCACATAACTTCCAAAAGAACAATGAAGATGTATTTTTATTACCTAACTTTTTACATTATCATGACTGAGTTTCTTGAAATGGTTTGCACATAAATGTTCCACACAGAGTGAAGCGTGCTGTTATGCTTTTAAGATACAGTCTACTGTATCACTTGAGAAAAAAACCGCATCATTTCACATTTATATAGTTAGCCAATTAAGGCAATTTCTGTGGAAAGTGTCTGTATATTGATGAACAAAAGGCTTTCACCCTAAAGCTGTTTCTGTTAATAAGATAAATAAGTCTCAAACATTTCAGGGAGGGAGTAAATTATTAAAACAAAGGCTCAAAGGGGGAAAAAACCCAAGGGATACAGATACACAACTACATTTTTCCAAATATTTTTGGTAAAGATAATGGTATGTATTTATATAGTTCATGCATCAAAACACTCTTACTCATGTAAAATTTATTAAACTGTATCCTCCAGCTGAAAGAAAACTGTAGGACAGGATTAATTAACACAGCATGTGTGAAAGCTTTCTTTCTCTGTTCTTTGTCAGTTGCTATGGTTACACTACAGGAAGAGAACTATGCTACCTTTTCAAAAAAAAATAAGGAAGTTCACAGGTTATTATCAAAACTTCTCATATTAATGTTTAGTTTGAATTAAAAAATCAAAAACCACGAGACATACTAAGCAGATGAGTATAGTTTATTTACATGTTGCTGCCTTGAGGAGCGTGTGAACAACAAGAGATACAAGTTCCTATAGGCCCTGAAAATGCCTTACGTGACAGTCACTGTACGCAGCTCCAAGGTTGGCCATTTCGACTTAGGGAAAGTCCCTCTCATCGGAGGGACTTAAGCTACTAAGGCCCTGCTGCCAGTGATTCTGAGGTGGGCTACCCTGAGGTAAGCATGGCAGCAACTGAGATTTCTAAGGCAGCTAAAGGCTTTCAGCCAACTACCTACCAGTAAGAGAATTGCTTTTCTTCTCTGTCAGATAGCCAGCTTACAGACAACATCTGCTGCTTCCCCTGGACCTGGTGCTACCCTCTGGCATGGACACAGAATAAACAACAGGATAGTGCTTCCACTATTTACATAAGCAAACCAGCCCTTTGGCATCAAATAACGTGGCCTTATTAGCCTGCCCTGATTGCAGTAGACTTGGTTGACCACTTCTCTTACTTTAAGTTCCCTCCTTTTACTTCTCTACTAAAGAATAGTTATCCAGGAATGACCTAGTCTTCTGGAAGCTCTTCCCCTTTTCTCCTTCAGGGTGACCTGCTGGGGAAACACACTAAAACCAAATTTTTTCAAATGTAAGCCCTCTGTAGGCCACTGTGGTTAATGTCATGCTTTTAACTGTCACACACAAGGGATTGCCTCCAAAATGTGGCCTCTAACTCATACTTATCCTTGAGCTTCAGATCTAGTTCCATTCAGTACTCCACAAGACACAGGCACCAGAACGTCCTCCCAGCATTCTAGGCAGTAGCACCCGGAAGTGATAGAGGAAATAGAGCAGATCAGGGCAAATATATTTCACTGGCACACAGTTTTAGGTGAAAAACAGCAAAAGTTGTTTTAGCTATATATACATATAAGGGAGATTTTATGTTCCAAGCACACAAAAGTATTATTTCCAGTTCCACTATATTTTTTTTTATACTTGGTGAGATAGGTTGGGAACTTGGTTACCTAACTCTACGGAGAAAATCTAGTGTAAGGGTTCAGATGACATTTCTCATCTCTCTGCTTTGTCTAGGGAACTCAGAAAGAATTAGCCAAACTGACTTCCTCCTTTCTGATATAATGGACTTAATATTGGCAAAAGCTAGATGAATTAGAAGCAGTCAACTAAAATGTGGAGCACACGACCGACTACTTGAGAGTCCTTTAGGAGAAGGGGCCACTGTGCTTGACAGTGCTTTCTTTTTATATCAGTCACCCCCCACACCTCCTTCTCAACACACATCATTCCTTAATTTGAGAGAGTGCCTTGCTCTTGATTATGAAATCATTATTTCTGAAGGACTCCTTTCTTTAGAACTGGACTCCAAAAAGATGTGACATGCTTGAGTTGTATTTCACAATGCAGTGTTAGGCTGGTAAAAAACCTGAGACCTCCGGATTCTATGAGCAGGTTCTTGGAGTAAGGGCAGAGGAAGACTGAGATTTCTTTCCCATTCCACATCCCTGGGACTGGCCAACAATTTCTTCTTTGACATACTGGTTTAATAGGGTCTCCTTTCTTGTACAGTATTTATGTGAAGTATCTTATGAGGTACTGAAGCTGGTGAAGACTTTCCATTGCTGCTTTCCTAATTCTTTGTATCTATCAAGAACCAAGAGGTTAAAAAAAAAAAAAAAAAGCAAGTAATTTTGTTTTTTCTGGCATTCTCCAGGGTTCTGAGCTATTACACCTTCCCTTTGCACTTGGCCCATTTTCCTTGGAGAATCTTATCTATTCACATAGCAGTAGTTACTACCTATAGGCTGATAATTTCAAATGTATCTGTAGCACTAATTTTCTCCCAAAGATTGAGAGTACTCAGTAAGAAATACTGACGTAGATCTCCCACAGTCCTTCATTTAATTTCTCCTGTATCTATTCCTCCTCCAGTTTCTATAACTGACAATTATATGCCACCAGCCACCAGTTTACCAAAGCCAGAAGGCTGGTTTTATTGCAGGCACCTTCAGCTTATTAAATCATAAAATGCAGGGGACTTCACTTGCACCTTTCCTTCTTTCTTTCTTCTCCTTCCATCCTAATTATCATTTCTTACAATACTATTACACTCGCTTGAGGTCTGTTCACGACACAATGAAATCAATTTCAAAATAAATTCAATACAGTAAATGTCTTGCACTTATTGAACTTAATTTTATTGCGAATTAAAGAGTAAACAGAAAATTTTCAATGTGGGAAACAGAAGACTTACATGTCCCGTCTTCATGTGTCATTACTGTGAAAGCTGGCCACCCCCCAATGGCTTCTTTCTTACTTGTCACTCCAGGAAGCACCTGGAGGACAGGAAGCGCTCCAGGAAGATTCTTTCCAGGAATCTTGGGCAGCTGGGGCCCAAGTCCATGCTTTTTATACATTTAAAAGCAGCAGTTTCAGGACTGTAGTTATGACAGCCTTTTCCTTCCTTTGGATGTCACATCTTTGTTTTCTTTGCCAGCCAGACTCTTACTAAACTGCTCTCTGTAAGAATCCTTTCAATGTTTTGATTAGCACTTGCCAGGTTTTCTACTGAATAAGGGTATTCTTTAAACCAATATTGTAATAAAATAAAATTCAGTCCAGAGACATCTAACATTAAGACAGCATTTGAATTTACTCTCCTTTTATTTAATTCTCTAAATATTCAGAGTCAATAGTTTACATCTACCTAGTCTTTCTAAATGGCATAGTTTTAAAACATTCTTTTCTTTTAGAATAAGTGAAATTATCATAGCTTAATGAAACTGTCCCAAACAAGAAAGTACTCAAATAATTAACTTCCCTATATAGAAATTTTTATTACTTCTCTTTCCTGAGCTTTGCATAAATTACTGTAAAAATGGCATGCTTCTCTGGGACATACTTGTTTAAATAAAAATAATAGCTCTGGTGAGCACACTCAATGACAATTCTTTGCTGAGTGCCAGAGCTTTTGCTGTCACATTAAACTGCATATTGAAAGACTCATGATGCAGCCAAACAAAGTTAACAGCGATCCTAGCATTACCCACTTGGTTCCGTCTCTCTGGTTAAATGCAGAAGATCCGTAGCTCCTGTTTAGTGCACACAATGAGGAAGCGGAGAGGTGAGGTCAATAATTTACAGCCTGCCAGAGGCTCACCTGTCTTTGTAAATAAATTTCCCTGGAAAGCAGCCACACCCAGTGGCCCACACTAGGCAACAGCTGCTTTGTACTTAAACAGCTGAGCTGAATTGATAGAGACGCTGTGACACACAGGGTTTACTATTTAATACTTGGCACTTGGAGCTTTTCTTCAAGCTGTCTTGGGGTACCTATCTTAAGTGTAGGGATTATCCAAGTACTGAAACTCACAATTCTACAAAAATACTACTGAAAATCTTGTTCATCAAATGTATGAAGATCATGAATGCAAAAGTCTTCAAAAAGTGCTTGAAATAAATCCCCCTCCACGGTGCACGTTACCCGTCATGTCAGCATTAGCAGAAAATGCACAGTCACTTCCAACAGAATATACGCGAATGCCATCATTTTCACAGTTTATTGGTTCAAATTTCGTTTTCTAGTTTCTGCTTCTCAGTTAGTGAAAATCATAGTTATTATTCCAGTGCTAGATGACACCATAATATAGAAAATGAATTTCCTAACTTGACTAAATCAGCAATGCGGATAAATTTCTATATCTCAGCTGATTGGCTTCCAATTTAAAAGAATTAAAGGTAGAAAATACCAAATTCATCACAAGACTCTTAAGTTTTAAATCAAAATACACATAGTATTTAATACTTAAATACTATGAGTATGCATCTATATTGTTAAAAAATATTTATTAAAATAATCACAACGGGGGCTGGGGAGATAGCTCAGTTGAATAAGTGTTTGCCTCGCAAGCACAATGGCCTGAGTTCAATCCCTGGCTCTGCAAAAAATAAATAAATAAATAAATAAATAAAATAATCACAACGATAAGTAGGTCAAATAAAGTGAGAATAACTATGACTTATTCCTAAGGTTTTATTTGACATAATATTTGAAATGTGAACATATACTCTTAGTAATTAATTTAGTTTTCATTCTTTTGTTTTCTTTGGCATGATTTGGAATTGAACTCAGCATCTCTGCACTGAGCCACATTCTCAGCTCAAGGTCTGTCCACAACACAATGAAATCAATTTCAAAATATATTCTCAGTCTCTTTCTAATATTTTTACTTTGAAAGTGTCTCACTAGGCCATTATGCTTCTCAGCTGGGCTCAGGCTGGGCTCCAACTTGTGATCCTCCTGCCTCGGCTACTCAGGAGGCTGAAATTACAGGGATGTGCCACCACCCCCAGTTACTTAGTTTAGCTTTTAAAAGAAACAAGAGAAAAAGGAAAGAGCAAATTTGTTTGTGTGTTCACTGACAGCTTTCTTAACAGTAGGGCTACAGTTCATCTACCTTTGCACCCCTAGCACCTGTCACTGTGCCTGGCCCACAGTAGACTGCTGTTAAGGGACATACAGCTGGGACGGCCACCTTGTAGGAACTTCTGAAATGTGCCCTGAGCAGGTGCACTCGAACACACCCAACCATCTGATCTACAGGACCTTATGCTTTTGCTCGTTTTATACCTTGGGAATTAAATGAAAAGCTGTTCCTCGATTTTTAAATGATTTAAAATCTAATGCAATTAAAATGAATCACATAACCTCAAGATCCACTTGGAGGGCAAAAAGTAACCAAAAAAACATACCAAGTAATCCTTTCATGATGCTTACATGTATTTTAAATAAAAGCACAAAAATATACCATCTGGCAAGTACCATAAGGCAATTAATATGGACATTTCTCATTCTTTAATATAAGAGATTGATCTAGATTCCTGATAGAATCTATGATTTCTCAAATTTTATCTAATATGATACTTAAGATTTAGGTAACTAGCTGGGGCTGTAGCTAACCAGCAGATAGAACACTTGCTCAGCATGTGTGATCATGTGGCTTCAGCTCCCAGTACCAAAAAGCCCTAACATACAAACAAAAACTTTAGAAAAATGAAACCTCAAAAATTAACTTTGCCTCCAAGTTTTTGTATTACCTATCATTCTTTATTTAACCTCTTGTGTAGTCATCGCATAAATATGGTTCATTTATATTCATCTCTATATTTATTTTGCTAGTTAAAAGCTATCTAAGATTTAAAAAAAAATCACTTACCTCACTCCCTACCCCTTCTGCAACATAATACTACATCTTCTATAAGACACAGAACTTAGACAAGATCAAGTCTGCCTAGAATGCGTGAAGAAACACAACTGTCCTTCCGTTAGGAGGATCCCAGTCATTAACTGTAATACTCAGATACATTAAGGCAGCATAGATCTCAACTGTGGCAATATCAGGCTTCCTCGATGTTGCCTGCCACAGTAGCTGCCTCTGAAAGAGTTAAGCACAAGCAGAGGTATGTGCAGACCTCAGAAAGGTGGAAAACCTTGCCGGGCAGAAGCAGACGCACTCATTTCAAAGCTTCCAGCTGTTCAGTTTTACTAAAGAAAGAGACCTGAATTTACCTTTGAGGCTGTTTCTTTGTTCTAGAAAAATCAACTAAATGGCATTTTCTGTTATATAAATGCTAGGCAAACCCCTCCCTACTGTTCTGGGGCAAGCTGTAAAATTAACCCACATCTTGATGTTCCAAGCAGGAAAAGCGTTGGGGTAAAAGAGGCGCATGTTTTTGCAGAGCTATTTCTGAGGCTGTGGCTTCCTTAGGAAGATGTTTACTGCTTCAGGGGACACAACGACCACAAGACACCCACCCCATCCTCAATCAGAGGCTTTCTGAAACCAGAGAACTAGAGAAAGGGTGTGTGTGATAGCTATTTTTCACAGTCAAAGTGTAAGACCAATAAACTTGAGCTGTACTAACATTTAAATTCCACCAGAAAAGCTGATAGAACTGCAGATAGTGTTCAGGGTAAACATCAAGAGTCATGAGTACCCTGTAGGGCCAGATGGGGAGTACACAGTCCTGAGCCCCGAGGTACAAGTAGGACTCAGGAGCTGCAATCAGGCCGCCCAGGTGCCTGAGATGCTCATGGGAGGCCTCTTTAGTTGCCAGGCTTAGGAAGGGAGGTTCTGAACCCCAGGGGGCATTTCTGGGACACAGTCATTAGACAGTGGGAAGCCAGTCAGAAATAGACAGATGAACAGGCAACAGTGAGAGAGAAATGTTTCCCTCTACACTGAATATGGGCCTGGAAGCTCCAGCATAGTACTCTGAAGTTCTTTTTCTTTGGCAGAACTGGGGATTGAACTCAGGCCCTTGCACTTGCCAGGGAAGCGCTTATTCCACTGAGCCATCTCCCTGGCCCCACCTCTCTGAAGTTCTAAGAAGCATGTGACACTCTGCCCTGTCCTACCTGACCAGTCCTTCCCAAATGTCCAGCCTCCATAAAATCTTGTGGAAATGACAGCCAGACATAAACAGCATTGCAGTCGCCCTACAGAAGGGCCTGCTGTGTCCTCGGGCAGGTGGCGGAGACCACAGCAGTCATGAAAGTGGAAGACAATCAGAGGCACTTTTGGTGCGGCACCAAGAGAAATGACAGAAAACAGGACTGTGAGGCACCAATTTTCAACAAAACAGGCTGACACCTGGAGCCCTTGTGTGCAAAGCCAGCCCACGTGGAGGAGTTCTCATGTTCATGGGCATCAAGTAAAGGAGGGCAAGCTAAAAGGAAACCTGGGAGCAGTGATTCAGGTGGGGCCCTTAGGTCCTGTGTTCTGAGAGATGTGGCCCAGGAATTGGAGGGCCAGGTGTCTGGCCTGCATGCTGGTCCACAGGGTCAGGCTTGCTCCCCACATGCTCTTTTCTGCCAGTTCCATAGCTAATTCTTATTGCAACCATCTCAAATATTTCCCCAACTCCCCAAAGTGACATGTATTTCTCCTTGTTGTAGAGTCTGGCAAGATCCAGCCGCACCTCGAATGGAAGTGTGGCAGTCACAGGAGCAGTAAGGGGTCCTGACTTAAGGAAGGCTGTGTCTGAATCCCGAAGCCTGCAGGACCAGCACACAAGTAATGCATCCACTGGGCTGAGGGGCTGAGCTCGGAAGTCATGGACCATGTTCCAGAAGTTTCAGAGAGTGATCAACGGTAACTTTATTTGGGGTATTGATTCCTACATTTATACACACAAAGACTTCTTGCCTGAGAACTCATTGCGAAACTTGGCAGCCAAAGAGTAAAATAACCTTAAGTTCCAAGAGAGAGCTAGCTAAATAAATTACTGTACAGATTCAAAATGTGGAAAAGAACAATAAATTTATACATATTAATATGATGCCAAGATTAATACAGGAAAAGGCAAATTAGGTAATGAGTACAGAACAGACTATTTGGGTAAAAATGTATCTCCAGAAACGTAGAAGAAACTAGTAAAGCCAACTGTCCACGGGAAAGAAACCAGGAAATATGAAGAAAGAAGTTTACTCCCATTTCATACTTTTTGAAATGTCTGTTGTTATACAAATAGATTATCATCTTAACAAAATCATTCTCTTTAGAAGGTAGAAAGAGGTTTTTTAAAAAAAATCATGCAGTGCTAGGCAGTCTCAGCTACCTACCCCCTCCAGCCTTATTTCTTGGGTGTATGGCCCTAAAATAGTCACTGGCTGTAAATGACAGGCAGAACAAGAAAACTGGTGGCTGGCAGCAGAGAGGCAATGATTGTGTGGAACAAGCTCAACAAACCATTATTTAAATATCGCAGCAGGACAGCCAAGTGGCTATCTACAGCTCAGGCTTGTCTGCCTAATAGCTAGTTCAGCTACTAAAACCTGGGTTAAACCTGCATGAGCAATCTGAATCATCAAGCCATTCCTAAGTTTAAAAAAAAACCTTCCCCAATGGAAGATGTACTTGCAGTATACAACTTATAACAGATTTTGCAAAGATAAAGAAAGCATCAAAACTGGCCAGATTTTATTAAAAAAAAATTTATATTTTGTACAATAAATGCCATGCTTCATCAGGACATCCAGGCATATTATTCTAAATACCCAGCAGCTTATGGATACATGAAAATATAGAGTGTGATAAAAACACAGTAATTAACTTAAAAAACTGTTACACGAAGAGACACTGCCATTAATTCTCCTTAAAACGCTCCCTCACTTCATCTATCTCATCATTCTTTTCACTTTCTTTTTTTTTTTTTTTTTTTTTGGCAGAACCGGAGAGGCCCTTGCACTTTCGAGGCAAATGCTTATTCTACTGAGCCATCTCTCTGGCCCCCTCTTTTCATTTTCTTTTTTTTTTTTTTTGGCAGAACTGGGGATTGAGCTCAGGCCCTTGCGCTTGCCAGGGAAGTGCTTATTCCACTGAGCCATCTCCCAAGCCCTACCTCTTTTCACTTTCTGAAGCAGTTCTGGAAGTCCTCTTTCCTAAGACTCTTTTTTTTTTATTTTTTATTTTTTACTTAAATTTTTAATGTATTTAGTCAAGTGTCTACAGGGTCTCACTACACACATTAGACTCATAGTGATCCTCCTGCTTTCAGCCTCCCAAGCACTGGGATTATAGGCGCGCACTACCATGCTCAGTCTCAACTGCCATCTCAGCGCGCCCCTGGGGTGAGGCCAGCACAGCACCCAGGGATCAAACCCTGGCCGCTGCGCTCTGCCCAAGTGGGTGCTTTAATCTGCTGAGCTATCTGGCCAGCCCTCTTATAGGTCTTTAGATAGCCTGTTGAATGGCTACCTTGATGCCCTGGATCAATGTAAAGAATTTGCCGTTTATGGCCATTTCGACTTTGGAGAAGGGTCGGAAGACTCACGGGGCCAGATCCAGTGAAGGCGGATGAGGAGCCACTGGAATGTTTGTACTTGACAGACACTGCCATTAATGTGAACTGTAAACAGTTGCAAAAAGTGGCAAGAATGATAGAATCTGTTTGTCTCAAATTGGAGGAATTATTTTGAGGACAGTACATTTATTTATTTGAACATTCACCCTATATTTTGATCACACCTCATAGCTACACAGACTTGGAGAACCTCAAAGTCAGAATCGGCAGCCAGGTCTCCTCACTTGGTAGCAAACAGCACACATGCTAAATTTAGAGGACCAAGCGTGCTCCTAGGAGACCACCATCAGCAAGAAAAGGTAGTCTTCGCGAGCTCCACTAGACAACACTCTTATCTTTGGAGAAGTATGAGCAGAAACCTAACATCTTAAGTACTCACCCAACTTTCTCAGAATCTGTTAAATAAATTTAAATATTCCCATTTTGCTAGTCTAAGTAAGTTAATAAAGCTTGGTTTGAAAGCTTACAATCTAGTTGAGTATATTCTAAGTTTAGAAACATTCTTCAAGCCAAATTTGAGTCCAGAATCATAAAGCACTCTGTTTCCCTATCCATTCTTTTATTGCTTTTTTCCTTATGAAATATTTTGCTAAAGGAATAAGAAGCAACTATACTTGAAATATATATCTGCATGAGTATATTGGAGGGGCTTAGAAAATTACTTGGCTATAGGTAGATAATAAAAACTAAAACACTAACCATTTAACAAGCTTGTAAAAAAACTTCTATTACCTACTAAGAGAATCTAATGACTACAGTGAGCTCAAAAGAAAAAAAGAGCATTTATCTAAACCTTCCCTGTTTTCTGCAGAGCTTTTTTCTTTATTAAACTCTGGGTAATACATTTTTTTAAAATATTGAGATAAAGATAAACAAAAGGCTTATTCATGTGGAAATACAATGTTATCAGATTTCAATATAAAGGTCGTGGTCATTTTACACAAAAACATTTGCCTGTTCCCGATCACATTTCTGGTATCTCACAGAAATCTTCCTTTTCATATGAACTCTACAGTGTTTGGCACAATAAGCTGGTGATTGCCCAATGAGCAAAATCATCATTTTTTTTTTTTTTTTCCAGAACCAGAGATTGAACTCAGGCCCTTGCGCTTGCCAAGGAAGCACTTATTCCACTGAGCCATCTTCCTTGGCCCCAAAATCATCAAATTAATAAGATCATGTGGCCTTAAAGGGCAATATGTGTGTGTTACTGTGTGGTTTACATCTTTATTATTTTGTTTTTCTGAATTCAGGATTGAACCTAGGGACACATGCAGAGTAGTCAAGTACTCTATCACTGAGTTGCATTCCTAAGCTTTTTAAAGTTTCATTCTGAGACAAGGCATCTCTAAATTGTCTGGAATGGCCTTGAACTTGAGAGCCTCTTACCTCAGCCTCCTGTGTCTAGGGTTACAGGGGTGGGCAATCAACCCTGGCTATGGCCTGGGTCTTAATGGTCCCCCCAGGGGCTCCTATGCTAGCAGTCACCAGCCTGTGGTGATCTGGGAAGGTGGTGGAATCTTCTGAAGGCGGGGCCTGCTGGAAGTCAGGTCCCTGGGGCTGTCCTTGGAGGAGACGCTGGGCTCTTCCTATCTTGCTCTTTACTTTGAGGCCATCAACAGAGAGGCTCTGTTCGCCCACAGGCCTGAGGGCAGCAGGGCCAACCAACTACTGGTGGCTGAAACTCTGAAACCTTGGGCCGAGCTGCCACTTCCTTCCTAGATTTTCTCAGGCATTCTGTCACAGAAGCAGAAATCTGACTAACACTGTTGGTTAAAAAAATAAATAAATTAAATAACCAACTATTTTTTAAAGCATGACATTGTTAATCATGTAATACAGAAAAGACTGAGACATATGTTCAGGGGAGACTAAGGGAAGCAGGATGGCAGATAATGTTTATTTTCTTCCTTATGATGACCTCTAACCTCATTTTAAAATAACATATTAGTCTGTAACCGTGAAAAACAATCTATGAAAAATCTTGCTGGTACATTAGTGAAAAAAAATCTGTTACCAATGCTACAGCTGTCATTATGTGAAGATATGTATGCAAGCAATCAAGGAACTGAAAGTATTTAGAAAACAATAAAATAGCTACTCTGATTAGGTTTACAAGATAATGAGCAGATGCTCTTAGCATTTTTTTTTAGCGTTGTTATCTTATTCTCAGTGTTTAGAACAATAAATACACAGAGAGAAAAAGGAAGAAGGGTTATGCATGTTCTTTCAGTGCAATAAAAAGTCTGATTTTCAAAATTTGCATTTAAAAGTGTAAATGAATTTACATTTAAAAGTGTAATGTAAAATTTACATTTACATTATGTAATGTAAAATGCAAATGCAAATTTAAAACTGTAAGCATTAACACAATCATTCTTTCTGGGAGTCCTAATTACAGTGATTGGAATGAGGCTGCTCTGGTTGGAAGGCCTCGCGCCTGTAAATCTCCTGTTGGAATGCATTTGCCCTGCTAACAGTAATCAGAGGTGGGATTGTCAGGAGGTGGTCATGTCGCGGGGCTCTACCCCGGTGAGTGGGTTAGTGCCCTTACTGTAGGAATGGGTTTATTATAAAAATAAAGGAACAAGTTCTGCCTTCTCTCTCTGCGTGCACACACACACATGAGCACACGTGCGTGCGCGTACACACACACACCATGCACACAAACACATGTGCGCATGTGCATACATGTACACACACACACACACACACACACACACACACACACACACTTGTCCTGCTACCTTCTCAATGGAATGATACAGTACAAAGTCCCTGGCCAGGAAATCACACCTTGACCCTGTATTCCTCAGCCTCTAGATTATGGAGAGATAAACTTCTATTCTCTATAAATTACCCTGTCCACATGTGGCCCTCTATTCTAGTAGCACAAAATAGACTAAGAAAATGGCACTAAAAAAAGAGATAAAATCTTCATTCCATAAAAGGCTCGCAGTCACAATAAGTCTTGTATTTGTTGAGTTTCTGCCATTTCTCGTGGTCCAGGCAGAAATTTAGTTTTGAGTTAGCAAAAGCATGTTTAAGGAAATGACCACAAGTTGAACATTTATCTAGTAGGGAATGGACTAACTTACTTTAGTGATCATTTGGAAAGAATATATTAAAATACTAAAATCTATAATTTAAATATAACTGAAATCTTGTCCTTTTTTAACTTACAGAAAACAAAACTATCCACTTGACTGACTTGTTCAAAGTCAAACAGCTAATCAGTACAAAGTTAGGGCAACTATGTTGACCTTCCTACTCCTTGCAAGCATGTTTTATTATAACTAAACTCACTGCTAAATAAGTCTGCCTTTTTGTTGCCATCTGCAGCCAAAGAGAAAGGCTGAGAAGACCTGGGCTTGGCAGCTTTCCCACCCATCTTTGCTATGAGTCTTGGCTGTGACTCCCCCACTCAGAGATTGGGAAGCTGGACTGGGACGGGCTCTCACAGCCTCAGCTTCCTACCATCTGTCAACAGGCTGTGTGCGTGGGAAAATGGACATTGTGGGCATCTGGCTTAGGGCTCTGCCACAGTTCCAGGGGCTTCCTGGGCAGGGACTGGTTGTGCCTCTAGTCTTGCCAAACTGGCAGTAAGTTCTAGCTGGTGGGAGGCCAGAGAAACACGTGGTGAAAGTGTCTTGTGCCATCACCTTCTGAGCCTCAGGGCCTACATGATACCGAGTACTTCTGTGAAGGATGAATGTAGGTCATTGGTAGGAAAATGGATGCATCTTGAGAACATACTGCTAACTTAAATCTAACACAGAATCTTAAATATTACATGGCTTTTCTTAAATGAGGACTCCAAAGTATAAATGAACAAAACAAACAATGGGTAAGACGAAACAGGGAGGCTGATCTTTTGCAAATGAGAAGACCAAGAAAGGGAGAACAAAAAAGGGAAGGAAGGGGGGGAGGGAAGGAGAGGGGAAGGGAAGGGAAGGAGAGGGGAAGGGAAGGGAAGGGAAGGGAAGGGAAGGGAAGGGAAGGGAAGGGAAGGGAAGGGAAGGGAAGGGAAGGGAAGGGAAGGGAAGGGAAGGGAAAGGGAAAGAAAAGAAGTAAATTAAGCTGTATTATGTGTATGTATCCATTCCCCATGATGAATCATGTGTACAGGAAAAGTATACTGACACAAATAAAAATTTTAAAAATGTTTTAAAAGACTATGTTTTGGATGCTAAAGAGATTATCTGGTGGTGGGGCCCCTTAATAAATGGTGGGGCCCTAAGAGTTTTTAGGCTGATGAAGACTTTGAACTGCTTGGTATTTGGCAGTCCTGGAAGATGATGGATGGCCTGTACACTCTTCCTCCAAACCCTGTCATTTGCCTTTCTTCCATTTGGCTGTTCCCAAGTTGCACCCTTTGTACCAGTAGTGGTGAACCTATGGCACGTGTGTCGATTTTCTTTCAAGACATAAGATGTTAACGTCGAAGTTATCTTCCTGAACTAACACCTCAGTTTTCAGGTTTAATTGCAGCATGGGCCTCTCTGATAAAAAAGTTGGCTTGGGGTCATAGGTTGGACACTCATGTCTAAAAGCATCACCGTCACTGCTTTATGATAAACCAATAAATGTAAGCAAAGGGTGCTTTTTCAGCTGTGTGAGCCATTTTAAAGAATTGCAGAACCCACAGACGGACTCTGAGAAATCCCTTACAGAAAGCTGGTCATTCAGAAGTACAGGAGTTCTGAGAGTTGCCACTGGCATCTGAAGTGGGGGCAGTTTTGTGGGACTGAGCTCTTGATCTCTGGGGTCTAGCCAAACTGGTATGGTTAGTGCCAGAACTGAGTTAAATCTTTAGATATCCCATTGGCAAGCTGGTGATTGGGGTATGGGGATGGGCGCGAAGTTGCTATTGAAAGCTTTGAGAATAAAATAACGCCATAAAAAGGTAAGAGCTGAACAAAACTTAATCCCATTGGGAGGCATCAAGGGCATTTTCTCAGCTATTGCCCAGCATTTTTAAAGAAATTCAGTCTCCATCTGCCCACAGTGCTTCAATCTCTTCCAGGAACATCAATAAAGAAGGTTGCTCCTTAATTCATAAATTACTGAGACATCATTCCAATTTACATTTCTAATAAGGGTACCTACAGTCTACTGTGAGAAATAGTATTTATGTCATTTCCTGTGGTTTCGCCAACACTCCTGTTATAGCTTCAGATGTGGTACACAGTGCTATCTACCACTTTGGTTTCTGTCTTTGCAATGGGACATCACTTTTCAGTGGACACAGGTCCTCAGACCAGGGCAGGTCACTTCTACCTGGACACATGGTCTAAGGAACCATGTCTGCATTAAATCACAGTATACTGAGCATATCCCAGAACTCTAGAGACAGTGGTAATAATACAGCACCACTAATCTAATGTAACACATCTCTTATTAACTTAGCAGGCCAAATTAGTTTATTTTCCAGCTCTGGGCCAAAGTATGTAATGGTTTACACAGACAATCTCTGAGATGCCATCAAAATCTAGAGAGGGGCAAGGAAGGTAGCTCAGTGGTAAACCATGTGCTTAGCATTGGCAAGACTCTAGGTTGAATCCCTAAGATCAAAAAGAAAAATAAAATTCTCAGAGTAAACACAACATTTAAAATTTCTAAAACTATTACTGTGAAAGAATTTCCTTTCCTCTTATACAGTTGTAAATAATTTATTTTAAATTTCCCCTCATAGATTTGATGCCTCTGTTCTGAAAAAAAAAAAAATGAATCTTAATAAAACATTCCCAATGACATGGTCCTACCAATAAAAGATATTATTTCAACAGTAAGGAAATATCCTGCTTCAGATTCTGTGAGTTAAAATGCTTTTATTTATTTTTTCGTGTAAGTCTAATATCAGTGATCTTTATAGAGAATCTCAACTGTATGACATAATTTCAGGGTCTGCGGCTAATACTTCAGAACACATCATAACCACATTATGCTAATAGCTGTTGACTTTTTCACGGCTCTCTGTCCCCTTCTCATGACACGGGCCCTCAATTTATCCCACTTACAGACCCGATCTGCCCACTCCTCCCTGTGAAGACTTCTCACTGGCTCTGAGTACAGTGTCCGTATCCAGGAGTAGCTGATCATGCATCACAGGGCGGCATTCCTTAGCAAAGATCTGCCCCAAAGCTGGGATGAACACTTCAGCCTGCAGATTTCTAACAGCATCCTAATAACTTGATAGACATTTAATACAGGGATGCTCCATTTTTCAAAGTTTGAGTTTTTGGAAAAGTGATATTAAGTTGATGAAGTTAATTACGTATATCAAGTTTAATTTATAGGATGTGGTTAAAATGAACAATTTTAAAGGTATTTAAGCTCACTAGGAGCATAGATTATTTTTAATTGGTTTTTATTTCTAACTTTTTTAGTGTCTTCTTCTTGCCTTAATCACTGAACAGCTTGGCCCTGACGTTGCTCGGGCAGCATGTCTGTTCCTGCGCTATCCTGAGCAGTCCTCCTGAAGGCAGCACTTGGGCCAGTCAATTTTCATATTGAGTAAATTTGATAAAATTGTCATTTTTAAATTTCCTGCTATATTATCTGATAAAATTTAACAAAAATATGCTATTTTTCATCATCTTATTTTTAAATAATTGGACTGGTAAGGGGTTAAGATGAAAAAAGAGAAGTCATAACTTACGACATATCTATTATAACTTAAGCTTATCTATTAAGTGCAGAAGAAATTACTCAAAGAAGGAAATGGTTTTAATGCCAATATAAAAATGCATTATTTCAAAACTAAGACAGCATATGTAGGATTTGACAAAATCCTCAAGAACAAAAGAAGAAAACAAATTTTTAACTCATGGTATTAAGGTGATAAAAGGTTCAAAAATCAGAATTCTGGGGCTGGGGAGAAGGCCTGCCTGGCAAGCACAAGGTCCTGAGTTCAATCCCTGGTAACCCCCCCCATCACAGTTTTCATGAAGATATCTAACTTTCCAAATTTACATATCTCAGTTTTCCCACAGTAGCTACTTCCAGTGAAGACTGTAGAAAATCTGTGCTTTACATGCAACTATTTATTGCTGTCATCCAAGATTCTGATGTAAATTGGATGTACCCACATGCACCAGTGGAGTCTGCCTCGCTTCTCAGACAGGAAGGAATAGGAGATGGGGAATGGGGAAGAACCCAGAAAGAAACCCTCTTGTCCGGACCACCGTTCCACTTACTTTCACATGAGCAAAACCCACGTGTGTGTCATTGTTGTTGCCTTGAATGGGACGAGTGTGACATGCTCCTTGGGTTTACAATCTATGTTATCTTTCCTAACATCACTCAAATCCCCACATCTGGCACATAAGCTTTCAGTCGACTTTTTTGTGGATACTTCCTAAATATACATGGTTTTATTTTTACTCAAATCCTGGATCATATATCTGATTTACTGCCAACAATTCTTCATCATTATTGTATAAGAAAAAATATTAATATATTTGCATATTGCAGTCCCTCTGCCAAGAAGGCTTCAGTGGAGAATAAGATGATCAGCCTTATTTGTAACAGTATGTTCTGCATTTAAAGATGCCTCATTTCCACATATGCATAATCTGGCTGAAATGGAACTAAAACTCTCAAATTTCCTCATTTCCATGGAGCTTGAAGCTGCCATTCTTAGCAATCACCCACTAGCCCACTGCTTCAGTCTGGGTTACGGTGACTGAAAAAGAGAGATTTCTCATAGGTAGAATAGTACATGCATTTTAGTTACAGTTCATCTGGATCTTTCTTGTCTCACAGCTTTCAAAAAATTTCACTTAGATAAGTTCTAGGGCAGTAAAAGCATGCTGGATGAAAACGGCAGTTACATTTC
>NW_004524857.1:953885-955382 GCF_000260255.1 Octodon degus
AATATATTCTTTTAAATGTACATGAACAATTACCCAAATTTTCCATTAAAACTGTTTACGTGTTAAACTGTCCAAAGGGCAAGCAGAGTGATAGTTTATTGGAAAAGTTATTTTGTTAGTAGAAAATATATTCTAAAACAAAAATACAATAAGAATGAATCCTGCAGGCCATAGCAAATGGGTACAGTTAACGTGACCTTAAATTTGTCATCATTGCTGCAGTTGCGGATTCTTTTTCTGAATAATAATTTTAAACAGTGCTCAATGTCTTTCTTTGGGACTTACAGGCATTTCTCTAGAGGCTTCATTGAGCTGCCTGGCTCCACACTGCATCTGAAAATGTGAATTCTGAGAAGCTAATAATAAATCGTGTACTTACTATGTCAAATTTCTGGTGTGTTCCTTAAATTAATATAAAATGAGGTTAATACTAATTTTCTGCTAAAAATCTAGTCAGGGATTATCCTGAAAGAGAAAACTACTAACTGTAGGAAGGGAAGATTTTAGAGCACTGGTGGGCATGTCGTACTTGACAGAAACCATAAAGCTATTTGACTTGGATTCCGCCATTAGGAAAGTCAATAAAATAAGCTTAGTTTTTAAAGGATTACATTCCAGACTCCTTGCTGTCTCTCCCTTTCACAGGCATATTTAACCAAACTGTCTTTCACTGTGGTCAGCCTGTGAGCCTTAAAAATAAATAGTAGTAGAATGGGTGGGAAATGCAGGTGACAACAACATCACGTGCATGAATTGCAGGAAGCTGCAACCCTACAAATCATCCTCTATATTTTAATCTTACTAAGATGGAGACTATCATAAGACTTCATGCTATTACACTGAACATCAAGTCAGTTCTCAGAAAATTTAGCCATTTCCTTGCTGGGCTGCAATAATTTTCTTTCAATGTGCTCTCAATGAATATTATAAAAGCATGGCTCTCTTCTGGTTGAATTTCCAAAAGACAGTACAAAAAATTAAGAGTCTAGGGAGGGACAGTGTAACGCTGATTCCAGATTCAGTGGGCAGATCTTTACCCACCAGAAACTGTCTACTCACTAGGTTAATAATTTCAGGAACGTAAAACATAAAGAGCCAGTACTAAGAGGATCTTAGAAAGTATCTATCAGTGCTTATTTTAGTATAGGTACAGAGGACAAGGCTTAAGAGATGTGAATGACTTCCTGAAATTTAGAAGGTTGTTACAGACCAAGCCTTGTCTCCCAATTCAATGTTTCACGAACTTTGATCTCAACAACAGTTCAAGCAGGCAATTGCTTGGAGGCTACAGAATAGAAACATCACGGCTTTCTATATCCTGTATATTTATGTGCACTCTGTGATGTCTAATTTTACATCACGTGGTTGTAACATAGCGTATGAAGCCGATATGCAAGGCCTATGTGTAAGAGACTCAAAGAAATCCCGAGGCTCAGCGCTCTCAAAAGTCAATGCCTCCATTTGCAGTCCTGACTGTGCACAGCCAGGATACTGCTA
>NW_004524857.1:957267-964918 GCF_000260255.1 Octodon degus
TAATAGAAAGACTTTACATCGAGCCACCTGGCATAATCTTGATGCCAAATATGACCATAAACAACACCACACACACACACACACACACACACACACACACACACACCTGTTTAATTATTTTCATCAGAGTGGATGCAAAAAATCAGTTTACAAAGTTCTGCAATATATTACTAATCATGCTTTTGCTTTTAGCAGTTTTGGAAGAAAAGAATACCTAAAGACCGAAAGAGAACATTCTTTCCAAGAGCACTGAACACTCCGTTGACCTAGAGACGGGACATAAGCATTTCTCTTTTTCTTTTTTTTCCATGAGTTTGGTACAGGGTCCCATTAGGCAGCTTGGACTCTGTGATCCTCCTGTTTCAGCCTCCCGAGGCCTGCAATGCCATGCCTGGTTTCAGAGGTGGCACAGTGTGCCTGGGGTAGGGCCTCATGGCATGTAGTACCAGGGATCACACGCAGATCCTGGCACTTGCCAGGCAGGCACTTAGACCGCTGAGCTATATCCCCTGCCCAGGACATCCTCATTTCTAGCTATCTTTTATTTACTGTAGATAGGAGTGAAGAAAGATAATAGAAGTATATTTCAGAAAGAGCCCATATCTCAGTCACAGGTATCTTCTGGTCTCGTGGTGGTGTTTTCGTTCCATTCCTAGTGGAATCAACTTCTAATCGTATATGTATTAGAAATACTTGTAGCAATGCAATGCCAACACATCATGCTGCCGTGAAGCACTGTCCCCAGTGCTGGGAATCTAACAAACAGGACCTCAGGTGGCTCAGAGAACGAGGTGATACAAAAACGTCAGCCTTGGTCTAGACACGGCCCCAGCAAGGGGGGTAAACAGTTCTGCTCCACTCCGAATGCTCCAGACACTGGAGGAGGCTCTGAAGCTAGGAAAGTAATCTTAGAACTTCTAGAAGAATGATTCATCACGGGCCCACTCCAGAACTCCAATTATTAAACAGGAATGGACCTGTTAGTTCTCGGACTTCACAATGTCTGAGAAATGCTGGGAATAGCAGCCACTTCTAAAAAGTGCTGGATTTTCAGGTTACAAAGTTCCTAGGGCAACCTAATCTACTGATACCACACACCCCATGATGCCTTGATATGGGTCAGATAGTTTCAGGTTTCTTCCAAGTTTGCAAAAATATTGATAATCTACAAAACCTGTATTATGGGTCATACTACAAATCTACTTTGGACTCTTCTTGACATTTTTGTAAGAAAAAAAAACAAATATATGTTATGCTCCAAATTTTATTGATTTTTTTTTCCTTTGGAAATAGGTATTGACATCTGATTACTGTTTAGGATTATTTAAGTAAGACTGATAGGCAGCCTAAATTTTATAAAAATCCACCAACATTTTATGATGGATTTTATCCACAACACAACCACTTATTTTTTTTTGTTATCAAAAATAAGAAAAAGTCTTCTTCCCAAAAGAAAACTTTACCATGATCTCCGATGACAGAAGAAGTGCACCTAAACAAATACAGTGTCACCATCTGCCTGGCAAGCTCACAGTGTGACAAAATAGACTGGTAATTAACTGCTTTCCTACCGAAATCTGCCAGCTTTAACTCCCCCGTGTCACTGATCAGAAGATTCTGGGGTTTCAGGTCTCTGTGCAAAATATAACGCTGGTGGATGTAAGACAGCCCTCGCAGCAACTGAAATAAAAACAACTGAAAAGACAGGGAAACAAAAGTTACAATCTGCATTCACATAAATGCTGCATTCACTTAGCTTCTACATACAGCACGCCAAGTATCTGTATTCCGTGAAAATAGATACTCATAGCTAAATTTCCTATCAGATCATTAAATAGAATGTACGATATTAGCATGTAAGTTCCTAATTTATTAAGAAATAGATCTGGTAATTTCTAACAGCACGGAGACTACCTCCTCAGCCAGCCAGATCTACTCCTAGTGTTCCAAAAACTAAAGGAAAATATTTTTAAAATCAAATCTTCATAATGTTTTATTTCCTCGGGCTTAAAATGATAAGAGAATCTATAAGAATATAAAGGATAAAAAATACATAACTATTTACCAAGTTTATATGAATGTGTATATATTTAATTCTGTAGAAATAACATAAACATAATATAGATGGGTTTACTCATTACATGCTTTAAAGAAATGAAAAGATAAGATGATGTGAAATAATTGAAGCAAAAGCAGTCACGTGGTCCCATTAATAGCACACTGTGATTACGCTGCGTGGGCACCCGTGGCCAGAGCGAGCACACTGCTGCCTAAAGACAGACCTGTACCTTGACTAATTACAGAGCACACTCATCCTCCAGGGAGAGGAAACAGAAAACAAAGATGTCACAAATTTGAGAGCAACACTTTCACAAAAAATAATTTAACAAGTCACTAATAACCTTTGTGAAGTTCTATTTTGGATTTCACCAAATGTTTACAGTTTGATAACAAAATTGTGATTACTAGGCTTCCCAAGATTCTTCTTCTTTTTTGGGGGGGGGAGGGTGGAACTAGGGATTGAATTTAGGCCCTTGTGCTTGCCAGAGAAGCACTTAATCCACTGAGCCATCTCCCTGGCCCCAGAGTCTATTTTGTGTTAATCTACATTAAAATACTGTCTCCTAAGGATCCCAGGAAACAAACATCTCTCTAGACTTCTCCTCCTCTCAACCTTCCCTATACAGGAAGAAGAGACACCACTGGAAGCAGCTTCCAGCCCACTCCTCACTTCTAACACTCACTGCACCTGAAGTTTAGTTTACGATTTCTAAAAAGAAAAAAAAAATCATACTCATTTAGGAAGGAAGAAAAAGTGAGCCAATTAAACCATTTTGTATTTCAAACGTTTTAACGCCTGCACATGCACACAGGCAGACCACATAAAAATGCAAATTTAAAAAATAAACAGTCTGAGGGCCGGCCCCATAGCTCAGCGGACTAAAGTGCCTGCTTAGGTACAGTGCAAAGGCCATGGTTCGATCCCCAGCGCGCCATGCTGGCTCTGGCCTCGGGATACACAGAGGGGGCTATTGAGACTGGGCGTGGGGGTGCGTGCCTGTAATCCCAGCACTTGGGAGTCTGAACACTGGGGGATCACTGCGAATCTGATCCCCCTACGTAGTGCAATCCTGTAGACCCTGTAGACCCGGTCCTAAATATAGAAAATAAATAAATAAATAAATAGTCTGAAAATGAATAGTCTGGCATTCTACAAGATGCTCACTGATCTTGGGGAGCCATCAGCAAGTCAGGTTGTCTATTTAACCGTGGCAATTAATTTCAATTTAAGAAGCCAGATATTGATCTATGCACTACAGTACCATCTCATCTAACTGCTGCAACCACTTTAATGGGTAGATACTACTACTATCTCCACGCTCGTCAGGAGGAAGCTGATTCATGTTCTCAAGATCACACAGCAGTGCAGCAGCAGAGCCAGGGCTCAAACCTAGTTTGCCTACGAAGATTACGGCCTTCACCACCCCTCCTATGGAAACTGGCCAGAACGCAATCCACTGTGCTGACACAGCAGCTGCTTCTTCCAACTGATAGACAGAATGTGGACACGTAACAGCACGGGCTCCACGGCCACTCAACCCAGCTCTCACCGGCAGGGGATGCTCAGCCTCACTGCTCTGCATCCTGTGCTTCCCAGAGCCGCCCTTCCTCCACACACAGTGCACGCTGCTTTCCATCTCTTCCCTCAGCTCTCGCCTCTGCTCCACCAGGACAGCCCTCTTGCCCTTGCCTGCTGAACTCCGTGTACCATGCAGGTGGCTCCTCGGGACTCGGCCCTCCCTGCAGCCTTCTCCAGCCCCCTCTCCAGGTCCCCTCCTGCCTCCCCACAGGCCTCTGTGAGGCTCTCCTCCTCCTGCTCCAGTATACATCCTGGCATTACCTACCTCCCACACACTGTGGGCTGTATTACCCACATCACTTGAGTACGTAACCGGAATTTCTATGCCACCAGTGGTGAAGTTACTGAATAGAAATTAGAGACATCTGGATGGTAACAGATTTCAAATCCAAAACAAATACAGAACCCTACAACAAGATTCTCTAGAAGCTAAGGGCAGAAGTGGGTATATCAAAATACCGAAGAGCTCTTTCTTTAATACCTCTACTAGTGAATGAAAATATATAAATCCCGTGCTAATCCAGAAGCTATTCAAATAGGCTATCAGGCTAAAGGGGATTAGGAAAGTCAGCATGAGAAAAGGATCCCACTATCCGCTTCAGCTGTAAGTGCACACAAACACCAAACATGGCACAGCCCAAAACAAATGTTTAGGTTTTGAGCAATGCGAGAAATTAAGTAAAAGCAAATGTCTATAGAGTTAATTCACCGGGGATTTATACAGTACCAGCCACATATGTTAGGTAAGGGGGATGAAAAAATGCTAGAAAAGATACCAGATGTGGTCTCTGGATTCAAGCAACTCACAGTACATCAGATACGACACAGACACAAACAGACGAGGCTAGAGAGATCTACACCATAAAGCCAATGAGTGTACCAAAGGCAGGAAGGAGGGAGGGTTTGACAACAATGTATTAGAATTAATTCTGCCATCAAAGAAAGAATAGCCCGGGAGAAGTGAATAAACCAGAAAATCAGGAAACTTGCCACTCTGAAAATAGAATTGATTACATGGAAAAATCTTCAGGCAACTGAATTGCGCATTTATTAAATACAGAAGGTGGAAGAACGATATGATAAGCCTCTGCTATTCTATAGGAAACATTAAGGAGATCAAACAAACAAGTGTATTAATTCACTTCATAAGAAGTTAACACAAGGGCTGGGGAGATAGCTCAGTAGAATAAGCGCTTGCCCGGCGCTTATTCTGTCCTGAGTTCAATCCCCGATACCTCAAAGAAAAAAAAGTCAACACATAAATCTGTAACACTACTGCTCCATTTCTCACTACAAAAATAATGGCAGAAAGGGGACAATGAAAGACTCTATTGAAGTCATTAGAGAATTAGATGTTTTACTGACCCCATTTTAATGTGGTCGGCAGCCTACCAGTGGGGCTAAGGACCCCGATCCCATGCGCTACTCTCTGGACTGTCCAGAGAACTCAACACCTGGAACGCCTTCCACTAGACAAGCAAGCAAATACTTGACTTTCCCACTTCAATTTTATGCCATGATACAGCAAGCTATATTCGATCTTCGCTGATCAAAGTCAGGGCTACACAGAGAAAGAGTGAGGTTTGCTGTTAAAAGTTGACAAACAATGGAGTTTCAGATACTGAAAGGGAAGTAAGAGAGTAATACTAACTAAAAGCTTACTATAATTTAGAGGCTATTCCTAGTACTTTCACTTATAGTACTTAATCCTGTCTATCTATAACCCTGTAATTCTTTTCCTGTTCAAGCAAATGAAACGTCTAAGAGTAAAAGAACAAAAAACTTACTCAAAATCACCAATAACCACACAGTGCCGATGAACTTTACATCACATCTCATCATTTTCAGTGAGGCTGATGCTTACTAGATGAGTGGATGAGTATGGTCAGACACCTAAATAACCAAGGCACTGTTATTGTTAAGTAGTTTCAAGTTTTTAAAAGCCTCAATTTGGGTATGATAGAAAGAACACTTGCTTCTGAGTTTCTGTTTTTGCTCTTTTTTTGATGTATTTAGTACAGGGTCTATAGTGATTCTCCCATTTTTTGCCTCCCAAGTGCTGGGATTACAGGCGCACGCCAAAGCGTGCCACCACACCTAGTCTCAGTCACCACTTCAGTGCGTCCCCCGAGGGTGAGGCCAGCAAAGCACACCAGGGATCAAACCCTTGCTGCTGCGCTCTGCCTAAGCAGGTGCTTTAGTCTGTGAGCTATCTGGCTGGCCTTGTTTTTGCTCTTTAAACTCTACTTGGGAAGAAGTTTTAAAGTAGCTGGCAAACAGTACATACTATAAGTGTCAGAAGGCAAACTCACATAATAGCTAATAGATACATTACATCTGAAACTGTCACCCTATTTTTCTAACGTAGTAACCATAAGGTGTTCCTAAAAACACTGTTTCTTCTTAATATTCTACTTATTCTCCACTAAAAAACAATTCCTCTAAATCCATCAGTATGATTACTGATAATTTATATTCTAGTTTTAGTACATTCAATTTCTGTAATGAAAATGCCAATGAGAAAATAGCTTAAAAAGCAACAATGTGATGACAAGTGACACCTGTGAACAGGAGATCTCCGAGCAACCACCCTCCTAACGAAGCAGCATGCACGCACGCTCAGTGCCACAGCACATACTTCTTAGGAGTATCCTTAACACTTCAGAGATTGCCTTCTAAAACTCTAAGGTCAGTGAAAGCATCAAAATGAAATACTGTATCACAAGCTTTACAGTAGCTAGTAAGCATTGCATACTATAAGTCAGTGATGAATGCACTGTATTTATTGCTCACTAACATTTATAGAGGGCAACAAGCTTTATAACCAATCCTTGCCACCAGGGGCTGAAGATGTGAGATCAGTCGGCTTTTTCACAGTGTCTAGAATTCTACACTCTATGAATGATCAGAAATGTATGGGTTAATACTGTGCCCCACTCGATATCCACAGATTCTGAAGGCACAAATAACATTAAGGAATGGTCAGGGTTTCTTAAGGATTACGGGAGACTAATAAATCCACTAATAAGAGCTATTAACAATGTCCCCCAATCCCCAACATATCAATAATTGTGATTACTGTATTTCTGTCATATCATGGCTATGTTGATATCTCTATATTTTACATTTCTCACCTTGAAAATATGCTGCTGTATTTCAGATACTTGTAATAGCCACTTACATTGCCAATTTATATCATTCCATAATTTTGTGAATAATACAAAGGGAAGAGGCTATATAAATTAATGGTAATAGCTACCATTTGTTGAAGGATGAGTATGATGGACACTGTGCTTGGTATCTTATATTTGTTAGACAATTCAGTCCTTACATCTATCGGGTAGACATTATTTTTCCTGTTACATAGACAAAGGAATAAGAGCTCAGAGAAATTAAATGAACTGGTGAAAGGGATGCAAGATCAAGTAAGAGGCAGTACTGATAAAGGAATGTGTCTTCACCTACCTTGATACTATAATTAAGAGCAGTGCTCCTCCAACAGCATGCATACTGTTTCCTTAACATGGTTACACACTGTGGCATTTCAAATAATATGTTCTAGATTTAATACCATATTATGCAAAAACTGATAGGTTCATACACATTAATAACCCATAAATCCAATTTCCTAACACTAATTAAAACCTCTAAGTCCCTAAAATATCTAATAAATGTCAAAATACTCTATGATACTCTTCAGATATTGCAGTTCCATTGCAATACTAGAATTTCAGTTTTAAAAATCCATGGTAGGTTTTACCATAAGTCATCCCATTTAGTGGTGAAGGGCAGAATCTAATGCAAAGCAAAAATCCTACTCTGTAAAACTGTATCTGACACACCCACTTTCCATTTTATAAAACGGCACTGAAATTTGATAATGAATTTCGAGAGAATTCTTAAAAGTTCATGAGGGGATATAATGAAGGCTGAAGTAAAGCAAAGTACTCGACAGCATGGTATGGCTTCTGTATCACTCTGAATAAACTTGGGAGTGTTAGTGTGCTGCTG
>NW_004524857.1:973352-986001 GCF_000260255.1 Octodon degus
TATTTTAATCTTATTTTAAAATGAAAAAAGTGGGGAACAAAGAAAAATAAAGCAACATAAAAAATGATACAGAATTTCAAAACAAGAATAGGAAATTGACAATGGTTGTTATATTACATACTGTTACCATGAAATTTGTTGCTCAGATTACCAGATATAGGTATACAAGTAGGATCAAGCAATTAAACTTTAACTCTTCCTTTCAATAAACCAATAGAAATTAGTAGTATAATTATCTTAGTTATCTTGTGGGTATCTTTTCGCTTTCAGCCATCCCAGTTATTCTTTCCTTTTTAAAAAAGATAAACATATTAACAATGAAACCAAATTTCACAACAGGTTACAAGGACAGTTACATTAGTTTATACACTGTGACTTGCTGTCCCTCTAGTGGTTATTCAGAGCTGAAGACATCTGGCTATATAATACTAGCACAAAACTTTTTTTTATTATCTAAAGAGAATATAAAAGTCAAAAAAGTAGAAACAACATAGAACTTCACCAAACAAAAGAAGAGGAATTTGATAACGGTTACTGTATTGCATAACTGTATTGTTTTCTTCATCTCCATTGTATTTATTTCTGCTCTGATCTTTATACTTTCCTGCCTTCTTTGGGCTTTGGGCTTCACTTGCTCTTCTTTTTTTAGGAGGCTGATGTACAAAACAAAATTGTTTACTTGAGCTAATTCTGTTTTCTGATATAACAATTTACCGCTTAAATTTCCTGCTTAAGACAGCTTTCATAGCGGCCCACAGGTCCTAGTAAATTATATGTGCATTTTGATTTAATTGTAAATATTGTTTAATTTCTTCTTTAATTTCATCTGTGACCCACTGACTGTTCAGTAGGGGGTTATTTAATTTCCATTGGGTTTTTGCTGTTTCTTTTGTCAATAATATCCAGTTTCTGACCATTGGACTATGCTCTTATCTCTCCATTAAATTAGATAAAAGAGTTTAGCAGGGTACATCAATCTTGGTTGGAAGTTATTTTCTTTCAGGACTTGATATACTTCACTCCAAGCTTGTCTCGATTTACTAGTCTGTGTTGAGAAATCTGCTGTGATTTTGATGGGCTCTCCAATATAGGTGATCTGGTTCTTTTCTCTAACAGCTTTTAACATTCTGTTCTTTTGCTCAGTTTCTAGTATCTTGATTATTAAAGTGTCTAGATGAGGATTAACTCTGATTATGGCTAGCTGGAGATCCATGTGCCTCAGTTATCTGCTTGGCAGATTCTTCTCCCATGCTTGGAAAATTTTCTGCTACTACTTCTAAAAATAGAGTTTCTGTGTCATTTATGCTGACTCCTGCGCTGCTTCATTGACACCTATTAGTCTTAGTGTTTCACTCTGCAGCATCCTGCAGCTGTGAACTGTAATTTCCTGGTTCTTTGTTATTTTTAAAAGATCTTTCCTTTCACAATCCTTAGTTCAATGCTGTCTTCAAGGTCTGAAATTTTGTCTTCAGTTTATTTCAACCATTTTTCTCAGCTTTCAGGGAGATTAATTCCCTGGAGCTATGTTTGAATCTGTTTCATCCATTATAATTCTTCCGGTATTTTTCATTCAGTGTGTCTATCATTTTTCTATTCCCCTCTATGTTCTTATCTATGATTTCTTTAGATATGCTGAGCAAAATTCTTTCATGTTTTTTGTCCTTTCTTTTTTTACCTGAGAGATTACTTCTGATCTGATTTCTTGTATAGCCTGATTCAGGTTTTTTTTGTTGTTGTTGTTGTTTTGTTTTTTTTTACTTCAGTTGCTATCATTTCAGAAATTTCAGGTGTGTGCCTTCCAAATTCTTCTATGTCCTTGTTTCCTAGACTTGTTCTGGGTGGGCTTGAAGTCTAAGACTGCCTTTTGCTACTCTGTTTTGACACTTTTAAAGCTCCCAGTGTTCACCCAGACTCTGCTGAGATGAGGTAGGGAGTGCAGTGTGGGCAGCAAGGCTTTGGGACAGTGGGGGGTGGGGCAGGCTCTCTAAAGCTCCTGCTGCCTGTGGGGTTCAGTGTGGCTTCTGTCATGATGGCGGGAAGCTGCGGCTCAGAAAGGCTCCAAAGATGATGGGGGTGGGCTGAAGCTATGCAAAGCTCTCTCTGTAATGGCTCACCCAGACTCCTCTGACTGCAGCAGGACAGGGTAGGGCTCACCCAGACTCCTCTGACTGCAGCAGGACAAAGCTCAGCAAAGCTCCCACGATGGTGGCGAGGACAGGGCTGGACTCACCAGGTCCCCATAGCTGCCCAGTGTCTACATGTCTTTTGCAATGGTGGGACAGGCCACTGCAATATTTACGTAGTTTTACTGCTAAAATACTATCTTAGATAGTAAACTGCCATTGATATTAACTTAGTTATACCAAATAGAAAAAATTTAAAATGAATTGGAGTATTTAAAGACTTGTGAATTTGAACTAATCTGAGCAATAAGCCTCTCTTCTAATCTCTTTAAAGAGGTACAAAGTAGTAAGAACCTATACCTTGAGAAGAAACTATAAGTTCTACTAGTAACTAGTCACATAAGATTTTGCTGTCCCAATTAAAGACAATCAAAAGAATTCCCCAGTAGTGCACAATAATTTACGCATGGGGTCATTTTCCTCCTAGGGTGTCATGACTTTCCAGGTAAGCACACACAGAGGTGTATCATACAGTATCAATTTTAGACAGGACAAAGGCAAGGTGAGCAAGCTGGCTTTAAGCCTGAAGTCCAGCATGGTGTTTCCCTTACTCCCCATGGGTATCCCCAAAGTGAGCACTCCCGCCTACAACTAAAGCATTATATAACATAACTGTAGAAACTGCTTGCATCTCATCATTCTTTGTCTTTTCAATTTGGGGTTTAAAGTACCTCTAGGGAAGAGTTTAATTAGCTGCTCTTGATTTCTCTGTTGGACCTAAAGTTTTAACAAGCAGCTCTGTGGGCTATGTCAAGGACACAAAAGATATATTATATACAACTAAATACTGACCACATGTCCTAACTGAAAAATTCACACACCCTCAAATATCTATCATGATACAAACTGATGTTTGAAATTTCATTTTTGTCTATCACTAATCCGCTAATTTCTAGATATGGAAAATTATTTTGCAAAGACAAAAATAAGATGAAAACATTCAGAAGAAGCCTAGACAGGTGGTTGAAATCAGGTGTCAAATTTTAAAAAAACACTTTAATAGCCTTATGAAATAATCATATTTTCTGAAATACAGAATTAGGAAGGGTTCTGCAATATTCATGATAATGCATGATAAGAAATCATGAGCAAATGAGAACTGTAATGAAAAATATGGAGAAAATCAGGTGTCATTTGATTTTCTATCTGAACATTTGAAAGTCTCACTCAGGAATCAATTCTCAGTGCCATCTGTGTAAGATTACCTTAATTTGGCGTAACATTATTCTGTCTGTTACACACCTGCCTGTTCTGTGGACTATGAAAACAATAATAACTCTTTAACTGCAATAAATATCAGATCTTTTTTAATAGTTCATCTGTTGTTGAAATAAAAAACAGAAGTCCATTTTATGACAACAAGATAGCAGAAAACACCAGCAAAGAGTTCAAAATCACTTGTTATTTATAATTATTTCCAAAAATTAGAAAGTGCACATTTGTAGGAAACCTTCCAAAACATCATTATACCATGAAAATGCAAGTGTATTATATAAAAGCACAGGAAGATTTAATCTTATCGTGGCAATAGGATTCAAACATGTACATTTATGGATATCAGCTGGAGACAGCATTAGTCTTTTTTCATGAATCTTAATTTTCTATCTCTCATGCCTATTAATTTTTAAATATGGCATCAAAAAAGAATAAAAGAAGAAATGTAAAGTATTACAGTAATCTTTAAAAAAGATTCAAGCCTCAATTTGCATATCACCTAGAATTATACCATTGCAAAGTAATATAAGTTCAGCATTAAAGTCAACTATGACAGCCAAACCCAAATGTAATTCAGTGTAAATACTTATAAAAGGGAGAAAAATGACTTTACCAAAAAATTGTAACCAGCTTCCTACATACTAATTACAATGTTCTAGACATTGGTCGCTATGCCTTTCATCATTATAAATATTTATAACAAGGCCAATGTCCTCAGGCTTTTGGCTCAGGTTTTAAATTGCCCTCCAAGTAATTAATTGCTAAAAATACTCATTTGTCAAAAATAGATATAATAGTTAGAAACAAACCATTAGTTAATGGTGAATATTTATTTCAGAATGACACACTGATAAGAGACACATCCTTAGGCAATTAAAGCAGGAGGATGACTCTAGAAATTTGGACAGCATTGACTTCTTTTTCTTTAGAGACCATTTCAGTATTGTAAGGATTTTTTATTAAAATGGTAATATTTTCACACACATTTTGCTGAAAACTAGTACAAAATTAAATAGACCATGTTAAGCGAGGCATTGTAGAGCACACCTATAATATCAGCACTCAGGAGGCTGAGGCAAGATTGTCATGAATTTGGAACCACTACCCTGAGGCACATAGCTAGTTCAAGTCTGGTCTGAACTAGAGAGGGACTATAAAACAAATACGTATATGTTATATTACAAAATAGGAATTATGTGATATTCCAGTTTTTTCTTTCCTCCGTTGTTCTATTGTATATTATCTTTGTATTGTTGGAAATTTTAACAAGCAATCTTATCAATTCTTAAGTGCATGACACATTCTTGTAATAAACTATACCTGACATACAAACAAAGAAAAATGTACACTTGTAAAATCCCAGACAGATGTCAAAAATGCTTCTATATATAGTCAGGCTGAATTGCAATGAAACTAAAAGTAAACATTGGCTAATTTAGAAACAAAAGAATTTGATTACTGGGGTTTTTTGCTCTCTATCATATTCAATATTTATTATATTCTGACCACTTAATGATTTAGTGTCAGATTTATTAAAAAGGACCTGCTCTTATTCACCTAGCATTCACAAACTTGTACAGTGTCTTATTTTAGCTCAACTGGTTTTCTCTTACTCAATATCTAGCATGGTATTACAAACAGCTGTTAACTTAGTAAATATTATTCTTACCTTCTTCATTTTGTATTCATAGATTTAACACAATAAATATCACATGACAAAATATGTTAATATGTCAAACAGAAACCCCCATGGGACATCAGTCACGATGGCATAGTCAGACTTCGTAGAGAACAATTTCACCTATGGTGTAGATGCCAGTGTAAGCCTGGAGGAGTGCCGTGGCTTGGGCAGACAGACAGCAAGGAAAACCCAGTGTTCACGCAGGTGAGTGCTGTCCCATGGAAACTAAAGTGGTAAGAAGCACTGTCTACTTCCACTTTCTGCAGTTCAGATGCCAGAGCACAAGCCATTAATAATCATATTAATAATCATATTTTGATAAGATAATAATCATATCAAAATACTATGATTTTTTTCTATTTTCATTTTTGATAGCAGGAATCAAAGTCAGGGCCTCGCACTTGCCAGGCAGGTGCTCTGCTATTGCGCTATGTCCATGACGCAAGTCTATGATCTTAAAAGATGTTAGAGAAAAGCAACGAATTAGCTAAAAATGTCAACTCATTACAGCATAGACTTTTCAACATGAACATTAAGTGCCAACAAAACAAGGAGAATGTTGTGGTATGTGCAAGGACATCTCCCCAAAGCCTCATGCAGTCAGCAGGGTTCCTACGGTTTCTGATAGACTCAGAGTCCAGTGCTGGGATTATGGAAGTGAGGGCTACACCCATCCTGAGGCAGGAAACCTGCATACAATATAAGGGAGGAAAAAGGCCTGCTTTCTCTCTTTCTGCTCCTCCTCCTTGTTGTTTTGCTGTTTTCCACCCCCATGAATTACTGTCCTCTGCCATGTGCCCCTGCGCCTTGGAGCCAGCCGAGTATGGACTGAACCCTCCACAAGTTCTGAGCTAAATAAACTTTTCCTTCATTAATTCTGGGTATCAGGTGTTTTGTCTCTGAAGTGAGAGAAAAGTATCTAAGACAGAGTGAAATGTTTCCGGCCTGGAAAAAACGAACAAACAATACAAAACCTTATAAGCAAGACTGTTTTATTCTGCAAAACTAACTTTCAAAATTGATGGCAAAATAAGATATTTTCATAAAAAAGAATGCCTTAAAAAATCCATGATCAACAACTGTGCATGCCAAAAAAATTCCTGAAAGAAAGACACAAGGAAACTAGCAATGAGAATAAACACACAAGGTAAACCAGGCAGTTAAAAAGAAGGAAAAGGAGTCAGCAAAAGGAAAATAATGCAAGGACAAGAATAAGTTAATACCTTTCACCAATAAGTCACAATGTGAATGGAATCGATTTCTCAATCAAGAGACCAAGCTGGGATAGCTGTACTACTGCTTATGCCAGGAAGTTTTGCTGAGAAAGTTTCGGTTTAGGTCTATGAGTTCCACTGTTTTACCTATTTTATCTTCCAGATTAAGTTTTCTGTTTTCACACTGAGATCATTGATTAATTCTGATTTTAGTTCTGTACAAGGATGGAAAATAATATTCCATGAATGTGAATGTGTAAATAAGTGGGAGGAGTTATCCTATTATGAAACAACGTGGACTTCAAGCCAAACCAATTAGAAGAGATAAAGGTCACTACATACTTATTAAGGGAACAATACAACCACAAGAGAAAAGAACGGTTAACAATGTGCACCAACAACGGTACTCCTAACTTAATAAAATAAGTACGATGAGAAATAAAAGATCAGGTAAACATAAACACAATTATAGTAAGGAACCTCACTATCCCACTGTCACAAATAGATGAACTAGAATAAATAAATCAAATAAAAAGTACCAGAGTTGAATAAAACCTTCAAACAAATAGACTTGCTGTAATATACCCATAGAATGTTCCAGCGAACAACAATGAAATACAGTCCTCTTATCAGGACATGGAACTTTTCTCAAAACAGACCACAAAGTAGCGCATAAAGCATTCTGAAGTAAATTAAAAGACTCAAAATTGTACAATGTTATTATAACATAGTACAATGAAACTTGTAATCAATGGCAAATAAACCATGGATATTATGCAAATGTGGGCTTTAAACAGTGCCTCCTTGAACCATCAGTAGCCAGTCCCTATAAAAGAAAACAACAAAGACATAAGGCAGTTCTTAAAATTAAAGGACTATGCCCGTGTGACATAGAGGAACTTAAGGGACACACCCAGAATTGCTCTGCTTTTGTGATGAGAGCTTTCACAGCTATGAACTTTCATCATAGGATGGCCTGCAAATCTGGTCAGCATGGACCAAACAAAACAATGTTTTTATCTGTTAACACAATATATATATTTTTATGAAAAATGAACATATTACAAATTCTTAAATTGAACAAACAAAATCTATTATTAAAAACAACAAAAAGACGATGCACAAAAATCAACAGACTATTAGGTATCATTGATTTAATTATTTTTAAGAAATTAGTTAAAGTTTTTATATTTCTAAGTTGTATAACCTAGACTGCCCATTTTGAAAAATCTTCACTAGTATGTCACAAATATTAAAAAGCACCTACAATGTATTAAAAAATAAAAATAACACAATATTGGACAATGTATAAAAAATTGACATGTAAGAACAGGCGATTAAGGAAAACAGAATTATACATGGTGGGAAAAGAGGAAGTTCTTAGTGCTCTTACTAGTCAAATGACAACAAAAAAGTCATCCCACTCTTATCAGTCACAAAAATGAAAATGACTGATTCCAGTCAACATTAGTAAGAGTAGAGGAAAATGGTCTTACTAATACAGATAACTTAATCTATTAACTAGATATTCAAGGTAAGTAAGAGTACAATGCTATTATACTGATTATATTCGTGTATAATAGCAACATGCAACATTCTGCAAAGAGGTCTAAAATTTTTTTTTTAAGAAACTATCAAAAATTCTGTTTAATCATACTACAAATAGCATAATTACTGGAAAGACTAAGCTACACAGTCATGTACACTATTGATTTTAAAGGATATTCATGATACATTTTAATTAAAGAGAGGAATTTTTTTTTTTCTTTTTGTATTTTAGGGAAGGGTCTACACTAGATCGGACTTGTAATGATCCCCCTTTACAGTCTCCCAAGAGCTGGGATTATAGGCACACACCACCACACTCAAGTCTCAATTGCAGTTTTAGCGCGCCCGGGGGCAGGATCGGCATGGCAGGCTCAGGGATCGAACCCCTGGCTCCTGAGCCTGCTTGCAGGTGCTTTAATCCACTGAGCTATTTGGCCAGCCCTAAAATTTTGAGAAAGATTGTTTTTGTGGCTGCTTCAGGCCACCTTAAGGATGGTTCTGATGCAGCCTCTGGTGCTGGGAATCGAACTGCAGTCCTAGGCGCCTGACTGCATTTGCCCAGTAGCACTTTACACAACTGAGCTATCCGGCAAGGCCCCAGGAACTTATAAAATGTATTTTTATGAAGGACAATTATATACATGTGTGAGCAAACCTATACAAGCAAAGGCAAGTATAAAACAAAAAATGCATCATGTTTCAAAGAGTGGTATATACAGATAATAAAGACAAAATGTAAACAATTTTGTTTCAAATGTATCCATGACACTCAACTGGTTCTCACGATCATGAAATGCGGTCATCTGAGTCACAAAATGTAAGCGCATCCATAAGCTTTCTCATACACCTTTGGTATCTTTAAAGTCCTTAACTCAGAAATCTCCTGTTTTAAGCTTGAAGCTCTAGAAACATATTCCAAAATGGTCACTAGGTTAAATAGTACAAAAAATTTAGTTCTTTTGTCAGATACTCATTAAGTTTCTAGCTTAAGAAAAAGGAAAAGAGCGCTGTAAAATGGAACTGTTTCCTATATATACCTGCAAATGAAAACCTAAGGAACTGTACATTTAGATCAGTGGGAAGCACTTGCCTAGCCCCAGGACCAGGGAAAAACAACAGCAAAAGAATAGAAAAGAAAAACCACGCCTGGTGAACTCATACTAACCTTGTTTTGAATTGTACCAGCACTCCACATTGAAATCAACTGGTACTATACTATGAGGCTCTAAGCTAGAGCTACTACGTTCCCCTCTCCTGAGCACAGGGTTAAAATAGGGGCCAGTGTAATCTACTCATTGTTGGCAAATGCTGCTTTGTGAATTAAAAATACAATAAGATCTAAATAAAAAATCTTCCAGTAAACACACTCAATATTGAAACACAATTTCCACCAAGTAAACTGAGGTCCAGACTGTGTATAGTTCACTCTGATATTGTTTCTCGTTATAAAAAAAAAATCTTAAAAACTTAAGTTATGATAGAGATATTAAATATTAAAAAATGTACATGAAGAGTGCTAAATCTGGGCTTCTAAATCTCTTTTCCTACCTTCACATTATCTGGATGGAGCCCCCCAGGGTGCTTGTCCATGTACTGACATAAATCAGTGTGCTAGAAGAGAAAAAAAGGAGAATGTATTAATATCCCTCGGGCTACAACATGATGAATCAATATTTCCTACTTCAAAGTCACCATTACCTTCTGAACAAAGCAGATCCAAGACAAGTGGGTGGAATGTTAGCATACGCAGTTGCATGCTCTCACATTCCTATGTTTAAACACAGCTGAGTCATCTTTACCTTGAGGTTTTATGTTAAACAGGACTGTGTGATAAAAGGAGTATGTCTCCATAATTTGTTACTTAACATCTTTCATGGTGAATATATATATATATATATCCCTATACACCTCACACGCAAAATTCAAGCAATCCAATTACAACTTCAATTATCACATGCTTTGCAAATATAAATGCAAGTTACATATTTCGATCAAGTACTCAAAATCTTTTACTATACTTAAATTAATAAATGACTTATTTAAATATTTGCATCTATATTCACCAACAATAATTTTTAGGTTTCCAGAATGCCTGAATATATGAGTAAATAAATATTTTCAAAGTTATAAAGTAAAGGCATCCAGATACATGTCAAAAAGGACAGTCAAATGCAATATTCCTCAGCCCTTTTTATATTATTTTGAGAGAAAGTGTCACTAAGTTGGCCAGGCTGAGCTGATACTGAGGATCCTTCTGCCTCAACCTTTTAAGTTGCTGAGATTCTAGGCATGTGACATTGAACCCAGCGAATGAGTGGCTGTTTCTTGTTTGTTTATACTGGAAACTATATGGAATCTTCAAAAAAAGCATGTAGTGTTGATATTCAAATTTTTCCTCTCATATTAAGTTACTATAGGATTTTCACACAAATTTTCTATTCATTCTATAAAAGCAAAGAACATGAGTATTTGTGCCCCATTATTAGGAACTGCAGATTCAGAATATATTAAAGAATCTTATTATAGCCAATCTGACAATCAAATTCTGTTACTGAGTTTTATTTGCATGAGAGATGGTAAATGCTGAAGACAGGCAGAATTCAGCCTTCAATATTTAAATGGCAATGGAATACCCATCTCTGACAAAAGTAAACAAAAAAGGGGATACAAATGAAGGACAATTTTGTATCTGTATATACAAAATAGTTAGGATAGATATACAGCTACTTTCTCCTAATTCAATGAGAAGAAAGATTTGTACTAATAGTGTTTGGACAGGATATCATGTCTGCATCTTGTACTGAATAACCACTATGAAGACAACAATATGCAACGTTTTAATTATTGAAACTGTCCTATTACTCGGTTTTGAATCTGTCTCATTGCTATTTGTTTCTCAATAAAATTAATTTTTTTTAAAAAAGTAATTCAGCCTTCATTCCTTCATCCTGTACCTCCTGAATCCAGGGCAGACCAGTCACTGAAGACATGGAGCACATAGAATATACACTTACAGGAAAGCAACAGATACGCCAGTGACTACAGTACGGTACATGTGTATTATTGCAAGAAGAGAACTGTGTAAGATTTCTTTTGGCTTTGACCTCCAATTTGCTAACTTTTCTCATCTTCTATCACACCTTACTTAGAATTAACTTTATCTAGAAGCCTATCTGAAATCTTTACACCCCATTAGGTTTCCTCTGCTGTTTCTTGGACAAAGTCAAACAGAACAGAGAATGTGTTAGGAAATACATTCTCAGGTAAAACTGGCATTGTCTGGCACCACACTTCTAAATAGAAATTGTTTGATTTGGAAATTATGGACTTTGTGGGCCAGGCAATGTGTTATACATACAGAGAACAAAATATAGAGTTCTACATACATGACAGTCATTTAAAAGAAAACCTCTAAAATACAATTAAAGTCGTTTCCATTGAGCTTTCATAACTAAACTTTTTATTTCATACATTTAACAAATTGAGTAGTGAATTTTAGATCCCAAACTATCATTTTATAACTCTGTGTTACTTACTTCCCCATCCTTGCAAATAAGAAAATGCTATTGGCATAGAACTTAAAAAAAAAAAACAACACATGAAATAACACTTATTATCTACATCAAAATATATAGAGTATCACTTAAAATACTACCATATAAGATTCATGAAAACAAGAATGACATCTAATTTGCTCAGTGCTTCCCACACAGCAAACTAAATGGCACACAGAAAGCACATCCGATCCTACCACTTGCCACTGTGATTGTTTGGATACGGTTTAAGTCTGATCCCCCAATTGCATATGCTAAGAGGATGGTTGGGCCACAACCTACACTGTGCAATGGGTAGAAAGACTGAGAGGTGGGGTCGCTGGAGGGGATTAAATGGAAGTAACTGCATGACCCTGGGTGTGGCACTGTCAAGAGAGAAAGTTGTTCTAGAAGAGTGTACCTGACTCCTGAATCATTCTCGGGCGTCCTGTCTCACCACTTAATCTCTTCCTGTCACACACTGAGACATCTCTCCACTATTGCACTCGGGTGGGTGTGTTCACCACATTCAGCACTACACTATCTGTACTTTCAACCTCCAAATCTGTAAGCGTAATAAATCTGAGTATCCTCCCTATATATTTCATTATATCAAAAGAAACATAAAAAATATGATATATTAAAATTCTTATCAAAAACATATAATCTCAACTTATAAAATAAAATCTAATTCATACTGCTTCCCAAATGTGAACTAAAAGCAATAAAAAACCTAAAAGATGTGAAAATAAATATTTCATGTATTTTATATTACATATTTACTTTGTATTTTGTTATACATATCCATACATATCAGTAAAAAGGAACTGGATATATCAACGTAAAATAAGGAAAAATAGGGTTCAGAAATGTGTATTCAACATCTACATATCTAACAATAGGGTACATAATTATAAAACAAAAATCGATGAATGCAAAGAAAAAAAGAAAAGTCACAAAATCTGAAAGAATATGCAGAATCTTTCAAAAAATAACCAATGGAACTGACAAAGCTATAAAACTATTGGTGAAACAATTAAACAGCATTTTTATTTTTACCCAAGAAATTCATGCCACACAGAGAAACAGACAAAGGCAAAAAAAAAAAAAAAAATCTGGAAAAATTCCAGAAAGCAGAAATCATACTGCCTTCTTTCATGTATCTGAACAAAATGAATGCCAGAGTATTCCATGTTCTATAATTTTGAAATTTAATAAAGGAATAATAACATTTATCTGCTAATGGGCACAGCTGGAAGATACCTGCCACTTTCT
>NW_004524857.1:987126-987959 GCF_000260255.1 Octodon degus
AAAAAAAAAAAAAAAAACTACTTCGAAAAAATTACTGAAGGGGCCAGGGAGTGGCTCAGTATAATATGCACTTCCCTGGCAAGCACAAGGGTCTGAGTTCAATCCCTGATTCTGCCACAAAAAAAGAAAGAAAAAAGAAAAAGTTACTGAAACAACCCATCCTTGGGAAATGTTTCTTGTTGTTCATTTATTTATTTATTTTTTAATAGAGTGGGAGATTTGGCAAAGAGCCAATCAACATTAAGAATAAGAAATTTTAAAATGCTGAAATTTAAAAATATAAACTACAAATGTAGGACAATAAACTATATGCATCTTTAGACCTGATAAAATTTGACCTTTAAAAAAATTAAGTTACTAAATTTGATCCCACGTGAAAACTAGGGAGGAGCTGCCCCTGAAAAGGAAGCAAATCCAAGTGATGCAGATGGAAAATTTTCCAAACCTTTACCCCACAATGTAGCAAAGGTGAGCTGCTTCTCACTCCATCATTCAGCAAAGCAGATGTCAAAGCAGACAGAGGCAGGGGAAGAAAAGACACAATCAAGCCAACCTCCTTAGGATTGCCAATGTGCAATTCTGAAAATAATGATACTAGGACTAGAATCCGGTGTTGAATTCATAGATGACTTACACATCAAGAACAATCAGACTTCTTCATGAACTCTGGGAATGCACAATTAGTTCAACATAAGCCTGGATCAATGTTATCCTTTAAAGTAATAGATTGAAGAAACCTGGTTTTGGTAAAAAGAGAAAACCACAAAAATTCTAAAAGAATTGTTATTCATAAGCTCTTTTGCACAGTAGAGACTTAGTCAACATCAATCTTA
>NW_004524857.1:988379-989297 GCF_000260255.1 Octodon degus
TTTCCACACTGTTTTCCAATGGAGTATTACTCAGCTATAAAAAAAAACTAACTTGAAGCCTTTGTAGGTAAGTGGATGCAACTTGAGGTTATACTCATAAGTGAATTAAACCACACCTACATGTGTAAATATTGTATTGTCTCCCTAGTGTAAGAACTCAAAAGAAGAAATAAAAACTGAAAGGTAATAATAGACACAGTTAAATAGAAAAAAACAAATCTTAAGGATTAAACAAGGAAGACAGAGAAAGGAGAAAAGTTAGGTAATAAAGTACAGGCAAAACCATACATGTATATATACAAGATGGATAAGATTAACTCTTATCTAAGAATTTCCTAAGAGTTTCCATCAGGTTTTTGAAAATAGCAGTTACTGTATAGAAATCTCACCATGACTAACTCCCTATGCTGATATCTGTGAACTATATTAAGGACAGCAATGTGTAATACTAAAACCATGACTGAAATACCTGTTATTTTACTCTTCTGAATGTGTGGTGTTTCTAACGTCATATCAATTAGCACTATACTCTCTTTAAAGTAAATTTAAAAGGTCATAAAAGAAAATGAGAGAGAAACAACAAAACCAGGTTTTTGTAAGAATAGTTCCTTAAAAGAGGTGAGAGCTACAGAGACAAAGAGAGTCAGAGACAGAGACAAAGAGAGAAAGACAGAGACAAATCAGCAGAATGAAAAGATGGGTGAGACCTGAACCATGATACTCACTCTGTTATCTCCCAGTATCTACCCCTTACCCATTTTGAATCTGGCGAGTGAGAATCTGACCAATTAGGGGAAAGAAATGATATACTGCTACATAAAACTGGTTATAAGACTATCTGAAACCCACAGAACCTCATGGATATGAAAATTTTGCCCATCATCAAGGGTAGAAAGAAAGAAGTATGTACCACTTTTT
>NW_004524857.1:989672-1013999 GCF_000260255.1 Octodon degus
AGGTGGCTTCATTTTACATTTCGTGGCATAGTGCAGTTATACTTTTATTATGAAATAAGTGAAATGTGATTTACCAAACAAAAAATAAAGTGGAAACACAGGACTAAAAAAATGTTATGTTAAGAACAGGCTGATAAGATATGCAAGTTGGAAGTAAGATATATGTAGCCCTCTTCTACTGATCTCTGATTGTTTAGGAGGCCCAGTAGCCCACATCTAAGTTTGATTCTAGTTACCCCAATCTCATCCAGGTGAATGATCCACTAGAGAATGCTTTCAATAATACTCAATGATAAAAGAACATATCAAGAAATGTGTAATCTTCTGAAGGGAAAGGGACATTTCTTCTGTGATATCCTCTCGGTCTGAATGTATGACATTTAGTACAGTGTGGTTGAAATGATCTGTCACAGCTAGGCTCATCTTTGTTAGCATTGTGCCATATCTGAAACACAACACACACACACACACACACACACACACACCCCACCTGCATTCCAACTAATATCACACATGAAGAGTGAAGGAAAAATATACTATGCTTGTAGTTTCTTCTCCTTTTTTACTTGGTACAGGGTCTCACTATACACCTCAGGCTCACACTGATCCTCTTGTCTCAGGCTCCCCGGCGCTGGAATAACAGGTGTGTGCCACCACACCTGGTTTCGGTGGCTGGCTCAGTGCACCTGGGGTTCCGGGGCCAGCAGGGCATGCGGTACGGATCAACTACGGGTCCTCGCACGTGCCAGACAGGCAATGAGAAAGGCAAGCTATCTCCCCGGCCTGTAGTTTCTAGTCTACTTGTCCAGTAGTTCATTATGGTCACAGGAGAATTGTTACTGCTGGAGGGAACTGAATAAAACTCACAGAACTTGGGCCTCTTTATGCTACCACAATCAATGCCATTTCCTCTAGGTATAATCTCCATTTTAATCAGCCCACATTACTGTAAGAATTAACACATTAAATTACTGAGTACTTAGGCTCAAATTGCTCTTACACGCAGTCTAAAGAACTAATTGACTTTGAAATTGTATTTTCTCCCAGTTAAGGTACATATGATTCATCTACTTCATCCCTAAATCATAACTGATGAAATTCCAATGCTCAATTCCAAAACATGAGAATCATTCATTAACAAGAAAACATGAAAAGAAATATTAGGCAATTTATACTTTAAATTCACAGGCATTAAGAATGTTTAATCAGAAAAAAAAAGAAAAAGAAAAAAGAAAATAAAACAAAAAAAAAGAGCCGGTCAAATAAATAGTTTAGCGGATTAAAGCACCTGCAAGTAGGCCAGGGGCCAGGGGTTCAATGCCCGGGCCTGCTGTGCCCGCCCCACCACCCAGGGTGCGCTGAGATGGCTCTTGAGACTGAGAGTGGTACCGCATACCTATAATCTCAGCACTTGGGAGACTGTAAACAGGAGAATCGCTATGACTCCGATCTACTAGTGAGACCCTGAACACCCTGTAGACCCTTCCCTAAAATATAGAGAAAAAAAGTGAGTAAATAAATAAAATAAGAATGTTTAATTAAGGAGTGTGTGTGTGTGTGTGTGTGTGTGTGTGTGTATCAGAGGGGTCCATTTTTATGATAGTGTCTAAAATATAAAAACAGCAAAGAGATGTAGTGGCACACACCTACTATATTCCCAGGATTCTGGGAGGCTGAGGCAGAAAGATTACACATTCAGGCCCTGTCTGAGTAACTTAGTGACTTTATTGATCCTGTCTCAAAAAAGTAAAAGGCCAAGAATGTGCCTCAAAAGGAAAGCCCTGGGTTCAATCCCCAAAACCACTAAACAAATAAATACGTGCACACACACATACGCATTTATTAGTTAATCAAATATTCCTTAGGTTTTTATATAAATGCATTAAAATTCTCCATTATATTTAACCACAAAAAGATGTGTTTTAAAATAAGAGAGAGCAAGAGAGAGAGAGAACAAGTATAAAAGAAGCTCTTCCCTCTGAAGTACAGCTCTAAATAGAACTAGATTGTTTTGCCTCAAAATGTATCACAAGGTAGTAAAATAAAATTCAGCTTTCCAATCTATTCTCTCATCATAAGATATGCTATCCTCAAATATTTTACTATTACTGCATAGACTTATTTTACATTTACAAAGCCAATTTCTGCATTATTTTAGTTTTGCCTGGTTTAAAGTCACATAGGAATATATTGATGCTCCTCCAGTAAACCATATACATATTCCCTTAGGAGATAGGGTAAGTGTAGTTAAAACACAAAATTCATGCTACATAAAAATTCTTTCATAACAATCATAGTGCTATTTTCCTCCTAATTAAATTATCTGTTCCTTTTTAATCATATAAACTATTCTCCTCCCTTTTGGTAATAATAAACCTGTTTGTGGCTATCCCACAGTTCTGCCTAAATGGTTTCAGCTGTCACTTCTGAATCCAAAAATACATGAGCCGCCTGGGGCTGGTAACTGGAACATGAAGCATTTCCAACCACATTTCCATCATGTAAAACCAGCAACCTGAAAAATTTCTTCCATTAAAACAAAAAAATTACTATCTGTCTTCTTGTAACGACATCATGGGGAGACAAAGTGGACGGCTCTGCCAAGGCCGCAGGATTGCTGTAAGCCATTCTCTGATTAAAACGGATGTGGACATTCACGTCCTAATAGTTTGTGTCAGAAGCATTTTCATCATTGTAAGCGCTAATTGCTACAGAACATATCTATATGTTAAACCAGAGCATAGCTATATGTTGTATCATTTACTTTCTTATAATATTTTTAGGTTAAAACAATTTTCTTTCTTAAAGTTAAATTCAATGTACAGTCTTGGGACAGTTCAAGAAATTTGTAGAAATTTTTTAGAAGAAACAAAGAAAGAAGTGAGGCTTTCTGAAATGGTAAGTCGATAGAAACATGCTATTCCAGCATCAGAAAATGTGCACAGTGTACCGCCTAAAGCAGTCTACATCAAGCCACTGCTTTAAGAAGATATTTATTCATGTTATTTTGAAACCAAACTTAATTTCTTAGAAGGAAAACACAAAAAGCTAGTGAACGTAAAGAATGGAATGTACCGATCATCCAACTTCAACAAGAATTCGAAAAAACAGGCAAAAGTGGGCCTTCCAATTTTTTTGACTCAAAACTTGAGATGGAGGAGAAAAAAGAAAGGATCTGGAAAAGTTCTCAGTAATATCCGACTCTGCATACACCTTCTAGAACTGCCTTGCAAGAAACAAGGGTGATTCTAAAATTAGAGTCAGAGCAACATGAACCAAAGAAGTCACAAACTGAGGATTAAGAATCAAGGGAGGAGAGACACCAAGAACCAGGAAGACACAGGAAATAAAGGGACTATTCTGGGATAACTTTTTTAGGTTACAGAGATAGACAGAAGAGCCACATGGTTGGTTCTATGCAGTATGAGTAACTCTGTGTGGCTGCTGGTCAGGCTAAGTATGAAAATGCAATTAACTATGCTGTAACGAGCTAGAGGCATATACAGGTTTTAATTTTAAAAATAATTCTAAAGCATTTCAGCAAAAGGAAAACATTAAACAACTATAATTTGTTAATTTTTTCTCCCATACTTTTGGCATATTATTTGAAAACCAGTATGATTTTCAAACTCTTAAAAAATGAATGAAGGACTATAAAGTATATAAAGATAAATGTAAAAAGCAGTAAGTTTACTGATGATTATGGGGGATGGCAAGCAAATAAATACCAATATATTCTTCCATTTTAAATGAATTAAAACATTTATCCCCTTGTTCTTATCATCTGACCAAGTAGTAATAATTTTAGAAGGATTTTGCTTAAGGCCATACCAAAGTATGTATTAAAACAAATGTTAATATTTGAGAATGTAAAATAGTGTAGAATTTTCAACATGTTTATACATGCCTTATTACTTATGGAACAGAGGTGGGCTACAGACTCCAAGACAGAAAATAGCAAAAATCTCCTGGATTGCAGAAAATTTGCAGCTTGAAAAGTATGTTACAAATGCAAAGTTCATTGAGATCTTCCTTGCTGGTAGTAACGCTCAGTGCAGAGTGACAAAACTTTCAGAGAAAGTCCTGTCAAGCACTGAGGTATATGAAATGTCTCTTTTTATAAATACAACAAAAAGGGCACTGACCCTACTCTTCCTATGATACTCCTGAAGCCTAACCACTTTGAGGTAAGGATCTGTCTTCTTATCAAAATTTTATTTTTTTAATTATTTTAACAGAGCAGACATAAAGGGGCAATTATAATTTAGATTTCTCAAATTTAATGAGTGAAAGTGTAACACGATTGTTATTCTTTACAACTCAAGACTTTACCAATAGGCGGATAGTTTGAAGTGCAAGAAATTAAGGATTAGTGAAATATACTGCTAAGAATCTATAAAACTATAAAACATTTTTCAAGTAGCCCTTGTAGTACCGAACAATAAAAAATGTCAGATTTGGGGATGAGGAGCTGTCATGGATTCTTGTATTCTGAGTAGTTCTAAGAGTTAAATGGAGTAGAAATTCCAAACTGTCTTCTTCTAAACATCTATAGTCAAAAGTCAATTTTACAACTTGCTTGTGATGTATGTATAAAATTATTTTCTCAATATATATCTATACTATATATATATATATGTATTATATGTGCATATATTTTCCAAAGATGAAATAATCATTTCCTTCTTTGCTATCAGCCTTGCCAAATCCATGGATAAAGAAAGTGCGCTATAATCCACTGTTATAAAAGAGTAATAAACTAAAGACAGTCTGAAAAAGAGTAGTTTTATTTTTTCTTATGAATTATATGCTTGCAAACTTTCAAAAATAATAACTTTCCCAGGATCTTCACATATGTGACAGATCCAGCTGATATCTTCAGTAAGAATCCTGAAACTTCCAGAAGTAAGGATCAACATTATTGGTCCTCATTATTTTTTTAGTTCTTTCATGCTAACATGCAGTCAGTGAATCAAAGCTAAAAATACATAGTTCTTTGTTGGTACAATTTGTCATGAAAAGTTCGCTAATTTTTTTTTTCCTTACCTACTCTGTCTAGATGAATTTGGGTAACACTCTTCTGATGGTGGGAATGAAAATACTATTTGAAAGTCAGATTTAGGAAAACTGTACAAGAAGTTACCAGTGCTCAAATTTGAATCAATTACCAAAAATAATGTCAGAAGGCCATACTAGAGTATTTTAGGTAGAATATCTGTCAATGTTTACCTCTAAACAAATAATTGGGCTTAATCTATATTTACCATAAACAAAATACGAAGCCTGTTGTAATCATTTCTAACAAAGAAAATAGAAAATGCTTGGTAAAGATGACCACACCTGTGCTCTGCTTTTGACTAATCTATGACAGAAAAATTTAGGGTAAACTAGCTGACTCAGGCCATCACTGAAAATGTAAGATCCTTTAGTTTTATTGTTTTTTTCCTAGAGATTGAACCCAGAGCCTCATGTATGCTGGGCAAGTACTCTACCATTGACCTTCCTACTCCCCACAAAATATGAGATTCTTCTTAGACATTAAAAAGCTAGAATCAAAGTGCTTACTAAAATATTTAAAAGCATCACTACCTGAGTTTATTTTATTAATAATTTTGAATTTATGCAAAATATAAAACAACATCAAAGATGAGCAAGGAACACATTTAAAAAGAGTATCAATACATAATCACATTTCTTGATTTGAAATAATACATGAACATCCAGCAGTATAAAATATTTAAAATGTATGTGCCATACATGAAACTAATACAGACATAAACACGCATACATAATTATGCTCATATAACCTGTACTGATCATAAATCACAAGTCTTCAAAGATACCACATGGTAGCACTGACTCTCCAATGGCTGAACAGTAAGTAATCTGGGATATGTTAATGAGGATAGGCCAAGTTATGCTGTACTAACAAATGATCGTTGTCTTCATTGGCCAAAGCAAGGGACACTGCCATGCCTAAGTTCAACAGGAAAAGCAGGCATATCTAACAGCCCTGGGCATGCTGAGCCGGCCACCAAGACTGGGTGTGGTGGAGCATGCCTGTAACCCCAGCACTGGGGAGGCTGAAAACAGGAGGATCACTGTGAGTCTGAGCTATATAGTGAGACCCAATACCAAATACAAGGGGAAAAAAAAGTAAGGTAGTACACTGCATTAGGCAAATCCTATTCGATCTTTTCTTCATTCATAGTAAGTAACAATATTAAGTACTGCAAATAAGCCAAAAAGATTCTTTAAAAAGTAACAACACAAACTTTCTTTTCAATGAACTTTTTGGTTTGTCATGAACTTTGAGTAACTAGTGTACTTTGACAATAACAATATAGAGTAATAGTAACTATTGTTATCCTCTTATTATTTAGTTATAAAATTTTGTTTGATTTTTCCATAAAATAAAAATGGTGACAACAGCCACAAAAGAACATTACACACATACATATGCATATATATTTGTATTGAATTTTGGGGGTTTTGTTTGTTTGCACGTTTGGTTGGTTGGGTTTTTTGTTGTCTGCTTGTTTGTTTTTGAGAGGGGTCTCACTATGTAGATCCCACTGGCCTTGAATTTACTATATAGCACAGGCTGGGCTTAAACTTGTGATCCTCCTGCAGAATTACACAGCTTTCCTCAATGTACTTTCTAAAATTCTACCTGGACTACTCCACATTGCATCTCTTCTCACTGTGTTGCCCCCAATCATTTTTACTAAACAATGTAGTGCAATAGAAAGGCTAAGAGAACCTACAAAATCACCCAAGTGTCCCTGCCAACGGCTAACACAGAAAGTAATAACTGACAGCCACAGCCTGAAAACAAAGGTCACATGTTCAAGAAAAAAATAAAAGAATAACCAAAAAGATGGAAAACTCTTACTTAGCAAATAGCTACCATGACGAATTAGCTTTTCTCATTCTGAATTATGAAACAGAACTGAGGCATGAACATCTGTTGTGGATTTAGAAGGAGGCTGTATGTGCCAGAGAGAAAGGAGAAAATCACCCTGCAAGCTAGGCATTCACTCAGAACACTGCATTTTCTCTCTATAATTGAGGTCTTTCAGAGTACACATAATGGAACTGCAAAATAAAAATGTACACATTTAAATATTCTTAATAATTAAATTTTAAAGTAAGGCCATTATATATACACTAACATTATAAGCCTATCTATCTTGCTTATAAAATACCAGCGAATGTATGAATGTGTACCACTGTGTGCCAATCATTATCACCATAATATTTCATAATGAACACCAAAATACTGGCCCCTCAGCCTGATAACAAGCATAAATACTTTTCAAAACAGTACATCCTAAGAAGGCATATGGACACTCTAGAGCCTGTCTGTATTTCTAAAGTTTTAATGATGGCTTATTAAAACAGCCACTAATCTAATGGCTGTTTTCAAATATCTTCACGCCCACTTGTCACATTTAATAAAATCTGACAATCAGTAAACAATAACTTACACGCTTCACAGCATTAAGGTGAAAAAATTACCTAATTACAAAGTGGGTCATACAACAACAGGCTTATGCATTTGTTCATATTTAAACTTATTAAGAGTGGCTGGGATTCCAAGATAAAAATGACAATAACTGAACACACACATCTACTCTGTGCTCCACCAGATTGCTGCTTACCACATTTTAGGTGCTTTAACACAGGAACAAGATCCTCACATTCAAGCGAAGAAAAATACTAAGTTGGCAATGAATAAAGCCCAGAAGCATACGATTTACACAGAATAAATACTTTAACATAGAAGTAGCGGGACCAGGAAGTGAGGATGAACACAAGGTCTGTTAAGGAAGACTGGTTGAAAGCCCTAACTGTAGTTGTTTAACCTGTAGGTTTCCTTAATGACCTTCCCAAACACACAGCACCTGCCTAAACTGAGAAAGGTGACCAGTTGGGGACAGAGATACCATCCTCAAGCAGAGGAACTGAGTGGGGCCTGATTCCCCCCTCTGCCTCCAGAAGAATGGCAGTGCAGGAGTAGAAAAGCCTTCACTGGAAATCTTAGTGCACCGCAGGAAAGATGGACGCACTCTGCCAGGTGACCCAACAAGATGGCTGAGCTTCTACAGAGGAACTCATGGAATCAGGTACCCACACTTGAGCCAAGGCCCCAGTTAGGTTGCTTCTACACCAGCCATCTGATTAGAGACACAAATATTAAAAATAGACAAAACTAAAAGGGAAAAAAATAAGTAAAACATTTCATGGAAACAGTTTTACTAGTAGTTAATTTTCAAAAAGACATTAATATTTTCAGTAAAATAAAAATGCTGCAATTTTAAAACAAGAAAAGGGATAATATAAATGTAATATTGTGAGAAAAAATTATCTTTAATTTTAAAAATTAAAATTTGAAAATTTCAACAAAATAAGGAAATCTCTCTTAATTTTGAGCTAAAGGAAAAATAAAAAGACAAGAAAATTAGAAAAAAGAGGGCCGGCCAGATAGCTTAGTGAACTAAAGTGCCTGCTTAGGCAGAGAGCAGCGGCTGGGTTTAATCCCTGGTGTGCCGAGCTGGCCCCATCCCCGGGGCACACTGACAGGGTGATTGAGACTGGGCATGATGGTGCACACCCATAATCCCAGCACTTGGGAAACTGAAAACAGGAGTAACACTATGAGTCCCTTCTGTGTAGTGAGACTCTGAAGGCCTTGGACTAAATATACTAAAAAAAAGAAAAAGAAACAAAGAAAATGAGAAAAAAAAGAACATTAGAACAGCAACCCAAACATCAAATATTCATAACAACAACAACAAAAAAAAAAACAAAACAAAACAAAACACACACACACATACAAAACTTTGGGTCCAGGGAGATAGCTCAGTAGAATAAGTGCTTGCCTGGCAAGTGCAAGGGCCTCAGTTCAATCCCTGGTTCCACCAAGAAAAAAAAAAAAAGTCAAATATTCAAATGAAAGAAGGTCCAAAAGACAGAGGCAAGGCAAGACAAAGGAAGAAAATTATAACAAAATGATTTAAGATAATTTCTTGGAACAGAAGGAAATATGCATCCTAAAAATGCTCAATATTATTAATCATTAGAAAAATGCAAATAAAGTGACAATCACATACCACACATCTGCCATATAAAGACGACAGTCAGAGGTGCTGATGAGAGTGTGAAAAAACTAGACAGCTATGTGGTGCTAGTTAGGTCATAAAACAATGTGTGTGCTTTGGAAACAAAACAGGCTAGCAGCACTTCAAAGAGCTGAAGACCGAATTATTCAGAAACTGCCTACCTACATGCATGCTCAAAGGAACTGAAAACAGACACTGAGAAACGATGTGTACACACAATGTTTATACCAGCACTATTTACACCAGCCAGAGCCAGGAGAAACCCTAAATGTGCATCAAAACATGAGTGGATCAACATTACATAACCACAGATGGAATATTATTCAGCTTTAAAAAATAATCAAGTACTAGCCAAGGATGTCACCGTGCACACCTAATCCCCACACTCTAAGAGGCTGAGGAAGGAGGACCACAGGTTCAAGTTCAGGCTAGCGAGATACTGTTTCAAAATAAAAGTTTTGAAAAAAAAATCCTGAGGTTAGAGCTCCATACAAAGGTCTCCAGTACTGAAAAGAAAGAAAAACATTGCATTGATACGTGTTAAACTTGAAAAGCATTATGCTAAGTGAAAGAAGCCACTTGTGAAAGATCCAACCTTAATACACTTTCTTCTATGTGAAAGGTACAGGCAAATCAAAAAGAGACATGACGTAGACTAGTGCTTATCAGGGACAAGGGTGAGTAGTAAATTTAAAATGTCAGCTAATGGACATGGGACTGCTTTATAGGATGAGGAAATGTTGTACAATTAGTGGTGATAATTCCACATATCTACGAAGACACGAACAACTGAATGCTATCCTTGAAAAAGGAAAATTTATTAACCTCCAGATAGCTGTTACAGTACCAAAGAAAAGGTAAGAATGGAAGAACATGAGTGTTTATGTTAAAAAGGTAATCCAATGAAATTTAAGCAGAATCTCTATTCTTTCTTTGTTTCCACAGAAAATATTAGAACAGTGAAAATGAAAGTTTTAACAGAAACAATGAAACATAGACAAAAATGGAGTAATCCCATTGAAATGCTACTGAAACATTTTTCCACCCAAGAACTTAACATCTAACCAAAATGTCAATCCTGCAATAGCTGAGCACAGATTGAAGATGCATTCAGAAATGCAATGAGCCTTGAATTAATCATAGAAATAAACAACAGGGAGTGAGTGTTAATTTCATGGAAATCAAGAGTTGAACAGAGAGGGAAAAACATTCATAGCATACTACATCCTTCAGCACCAGAGAGTCATACCGATTTAATAATGTAAATACAAAAAAAATTAAAACATAAAACAAAACAAAAATAATTAAAATACTCAATTTTAATCTAATTAAAATTCTAACATCTATAATGACAAGATGGCTGACATGAAGGCTGGCCAGAGAAGCAATGTATATTTGTTTTAAAGAGGTAGAATGGAGCAAAAAAAAAAAAAAAAATCCTGAATTCCTATCTTGCAGTGGCAGAATCAGTGGGTACTCCCAAAGATGAATAATCAGAAAGTGACAGCAAAAACAACAACAACAACAAAAACCTTTCAAAGATACTTGGAAAGGCATGGGGAGATAGCTCAGTGGAATAAGTGCTTGCTTGGCAAGTACAAGGTCCTGAATTCAATCCCTGGTAACACACGCACACACACAAAAAGATATTTGGAAAAAAATAATCAACTAAAAATGTAGAAAGTTTTGGGGAAAAATTGTGGTTTCTCATGAGCAGACCTAAAATAGACTTTAATCTACATTCAACCATACTTTGTATAAGAATAATTATACAGCAAAACTGATCACTTTTGATAAAAGTTTACTATTCCTTTGCCAAACAAAGAAGGTAAACTAAAACAATGGGCCAGGAAGATAGCTTGGCACTCAAAGCACCTGCCTGGCAAGCACAAGGACTGGGGTTTAATGCCTAGGACCACATGCTGTGCTGGCCCCATGTGGAGCTAGCCACCAGAGTCTGGCATGGTGCCACAGGCCTGTAATCCCAGCACTGGGGAGGCTGAGACAGGAGGATCACTATGAGTCTGAGCTGTGTGGTGAGACCCTGTACCACATAAATAATAAATGATTTAAAAGCACTATCAAATTCAGTGACATTAACTATTTAAGAAATTCAAGGCATTTATTCAAAAATAAATAGTATTTATTTTTTACAATAAAATATTTAAAGTAAGTAAAATAAAATAAGCATTTTATTTTACAATGATATGTATTTTTCAACTTATTGCTTGTGAAAATTAGTAAAAAGTCATTTCATTTTGTAAATATATAATTATGTATAGTTTATCACTTAGAGCTGAGTTTGTTAATGATTTTTTCCTCCAATTCCCTAATGAGCTAATCAAACTTAATGAGAAGATAATTGGAAATATTGATTAGGTTCATCCTAATCTTGGACTTTTTTATCCAGTGGCAGCTTTTGTACCTTAGCCAAAGCTTTCTCTCAGGCTATCATTATTGTCAGTTTTATTTCATTTAATGCATTAATCTCCTACTTTCTCTCAATCCCTCATAAAAGCACAGTTCTTCAACATTATTGTTTTCTTAAGAAACATGAGTCATTTATGAGTGAAAAAAACCAAAAGAAATGTTCTTTTCTTTCCAAAGAAATTCTGTTTATTATTGTTCTTATCCTCTCTCTGATTTTTCTACCACTAAATGTTCCAATTTAAGTGATAAAACTCTAAAGTGAGAAAATAATTTACACATCTGAAAACAAAACTAGAGCTTTCATTTGTTGTCATAAGACAATCTGAATATATTTAATGTGTTTTGTGGGTACTCAAGCATTTCATACATAGCAAATTGAAAATCAGGCACATCTATCCTAGACCACACGGACTGAAATAGTAATTTATGATAAGGAGTACCTAATAAGGGTGGCAACAACATGAAATAAAGATAGAACGCAGAGAATACAGATATGAGAAACACAGTAAGACAAAACCCCTAAAATTTCAGCCCCCAACATTATAGTACAAGTTGAGAGTCATGAAAAGAAACTTATTAGATGAGAAAAGCCATCGGGGAAATGGGCAGAAAAGAAGTAAATTGCCCTGGTCCCACCAATAAGAGAAAAGGAGAGGTTCACAGAGACATGGGTTGAACGCTGGCTTGCTTCTCTTTATTCCTGGATTTCTCTTATATCTCAGAATTCTTCTACCTTCTGTTGCCTGCAGGTTCAGTCATCCGGGATGCTTGCATCTGTTCCCACTTGGTACCTGGTTCCTCTGAACAAAAACCTCCCCATTCAGAACATGTAATCATACATTGTGCTGTGTAACTACACCCAAACAGTACACGAAGCAAAATATCCTTGAAAGCCTTCCAAAAAAAAGAAAGCCTTCCATACAGGCAAGACTGAACCAAGGCTGTCACTAAAACACAAATACACTGCAATCCACGGCACACGTGGATCTGTGACAGTAACTTGGAGCCAGAGTGGCTCAGAGAGACCATTTACTCTATGATCAGAATGCTTCAATCTCTGTTAAAGCAAGGGCTGTTTATATCTCTAGAGCCTAAGAATACTAACAAGAGAAGACAGGACATATATGCTGGAAGAAAAACTATAAATGAATTAATGAATGATTGAGTGAATAACCAAAACAAGTTACATTTATGTTTCCAAAAATAATGTCATACAGGACAAGTTTACAACAGTTGTAAAAGCTTGGGCAAATCCTTGGAGTTCCCTGGACCAACACTTCAATCAGGAGGTGGGAAGGACATGGGCGAACATTTGACATCGATCAGATCATGAACTCCCTCATCTGCAAAATGGAGGGATCTTACATTGACTTCATGGCTGCAGTCCAGACTGCACCTAAATTGCATATTCATGCAATGCACGTTAGGAGACTTCTCTATGATGCCGCCAAGGCGTACCCATTTCTCCTGTACTTCTATGCTTTTATTGAGATGAGGCTCACTGCACTACGAGGCACTGAACTGAATTTACAGATAACAGAGCACCTGACCAATCTTCCCAGGGTGAAGTGACAACTAACCTCCTCAAACTCTTACACTTGGCTTTCTTACACTGGCTACAATGCATATGCCATCTTTTCCTCTACTTCATGTGTGTCTTCAACTCAGTCTTTTTGGCACTTTTAGCGGTACCACCTGCCCATCTTACTGTGCCTCCTCTCTGCACACTTTGCTTTGCTTCATTTCCCGTACAACACAGGCCCCAAGCTGCCCACTATGCCGGGGGTAAGCACGGTGGCCGTCACACAGCAAAGTAATCACTCTCCCGCTCTGCATTTGTATTACCTGCTCTTACAGCCTTACCTCTGTGTCAGCTCACACTCGACCCAAAAAATTATTCATACTGTAAAATGAATTATTTGTAAATTAACTTTCTTCCAGCCTATTAAGATGCTTTTAAAAACATCAAATACACTGTTTTACTCACCCCCACACAATAACCTGGAGTCACTTCTTGATGAGATTCTTTTCTAGCCCTTGTCAATATCACCCCAAGGGTCAATTACAGCCCCCAGCCATTACAGCTCAAGCACAGACAGGCCCATAACATCATCATCATATCATTGTGTGAGTCATTAATAAAAATATCAAGAATAAAGTCAAGGACAATGCCCTGTAGCACACCCTAATTGACTTTTGTCCTCACTGATGTCAATTCATTAATCAATAGGGCTCGGGTAAAGTTTTACAACCAACGTAAACTGAAAAAATAATCTATCAACTACCAACTGCATTTCATTTTCTACTCTGGTTATAAGGATCTCATCAGAGTATCTGATACAAGTTTGTTGAAATCAAGAAATAACACTTTCTTACATAAAGACAGTAAAGATCATTAGAAATTTAGGTCTAAATCGTTTTGAATTTCACTAATGCTCCATCTTTGGCGTATATATTTTTAGATTCAGAGATCTGTTCCATCACTTTTCAAAAACAAGCATTTCTACTGCTCTTGCTCTCTGCATACTGGATGATTTCTCAAAGATCATGAACGATGGATCTGCAAATATGCTACCTGTAATTCACTGCACATTCTAAGCATAAACTTCTGGGCCTGCATAATACAAGTTATTTTTGTAGATGTTCATGACATGATTCAGATGCCCAGTATCGGAAGGCATTCCCTACATTGAGAAAATCCCTTGCTTTATGAATTTTGATGGGAGACACGAACCACCCTTAATTTCAAAAGGGAAAATACTAGACACTCACTTTTCTCAGGGTCCTATGCCATCAGAACATGGCGTATGACTTCATCTCAGCCAGTGAAACACACATAGTACTAGCGTAGCACTGGGTGACAACTGAAAGAAGGAGTGAACATGTTGTCTCTTCTCCACGGTGTTCTCCTATAGTCTGCAGTATTACCTCTCAGGAAATCCCCACTACTACCTATGCTTCAGGCTAAATCTTTGGCTTCTTTGTTTGTTTGTTTATTATGTATTTGGTACAGGGTCGCACTAAGCAGCTCAGATTCTTAGTGAGTCTCCTGTTTCAGCCTTCCCAGCACTGGGATTACAGGTGTGCACCATCATGCCTAGTCTCTGTGACTGGCACTGCACACCCAGGGGCAGGGCCACTGCGGCATGTGGCGCTGGGGATAGAACTTGTCCTTGTGCTTGCCTAAGCAGGTGCTTAGCCCACTGAGCTATCTCACAGGCCCTAGGCTAAATCTTTGGGATCATGCTTGACTTCTCTTTGTCTCTTAAATCTCCTTCAAATGATATCAGTTCCACCCTGAAATAATCCCAGAATCCAAGAGCACCTGAGCACCCCCTTCACAGAAATCACCTCATGCTCAGATTCAACTTGGCCAGCCACTTAACTTGTGTCCCGGTTGTAGAATCTGCCCACCTTCAATTTCTTCTTTAATGACAGGCAGATCACTTGGCCTGAGTTAAATCCAAATGTAGTAAAACAACACTCACAAGGAACAGCATAATTTGGACCATATCATGTCCTAGTGTTGGTCATGAGGAAAATCATTGCTTTCTCTGTTCCAGCCACAGGAGCCCTGCTGCACACAGGAGCCTTCTGTCCAGAATGTTCTTCTCTAAAATACACGTGGGTCACTCTCTGCTTCCTTCAGATTTTCTCCTAAATATCTTTTGGCGTCTCAAGAAGGCCTTTCCCGCTCACCCACACATAAAGTTGCACGCCATGTCTATTCACACTACCTTCAGCATCACGGGAAAGCAAAGAAGAGTCAGTTGCTTTTGCAGTGTGCTCTGGAAACCAGAACACTGATGGACTCCTACAGCATTCAAGAACAGATGTGACATAAAATCATGCCAATGAAAGCACTCTTTATAGACTTGGAAATCAAAATGCATGAAGCAGAGAAACTAAACATAAATTATGCGGTAGAGTTTACAGCAGAACCTGTAACTTTCAGCTTCTGGGCCCAAGGAGGGCAGACCTCAGACCACCTCGGAAAACAAGGAAGACAGTTAACACAGGCAGCCTCCAGGGTGATGAGGAGGAGCAGAGCTCTTAGACTCAGAAGACCAAGGCAATAGTTTCATTTTAAGCTTTTAGCTGAACACTTTCAGTAAATCTACTTTAAATTCTTCATTACTTCTTATTAATAAAATATTGGATAAAAATGTATGCCCTCCATACCTCAAATGGCTATAGTGAAACCCAATGAGACAGTCTTTATGGGAGCCCTCCAAAGCACATATAGCACTATAAAACCACCTTATGCAGTTCATAAAACCTGTAGATCACTTTGTATAAGTTTGGGTGACAGTTATTTTTCATGTGGAATATGACATTTTAAAAATGTCATTTTATGTACTAGGATGAAATGTGTTATTAGTTTACATCCTAGTATAAAAAACCAAACGACTGCACTTAATAATATGATTTTCTGTAAACTTATTCAGTATTTTAGAGCTTTACTGAGGAGTAACTGACATATGAACAATGGCATATATTTAATATACACAATTGGGTGAGCTTGCACTTCACAGACGCCTGTGGCACCATCACCACCATCAAGGCAACCCAGCTAAGAAACAGCCAGCTCCCCTAGCTTCGCATACTTCTGGTAATAGTTTTCTGGCAGTAAGCACACTTAAGTCAAGATCTATCCTAACCATTTTTTTTTTAATATATTTAGGACAGCATCTGTGGGGGCTACAGGGTCTCACTACACAGATGGGACTCATAGTGATCCTCTTGTATTCAGCCTCCAAGGGCTGGGATCACAGGCACACGTCACCATGCCCAGTCTCAATCACCATCTCAGTGCACCCCACAGGTGGGGCCAGCATGGCACGTCGGGGTTTGAACCCCAGCCACTGCACTCTGCCTAAGCAGGCGTTTTAGTCTGCTGAGCTATCAGGCTGACCCCGTAACAAATTTTTAAGGGCACAACATCATATTGCTAACTTTAGGCACTATGTTACACAGTAATCTCTAGAATTTATTCATCTTGTAAAACTGAAAGTTTGTACCCGCTTTATAATTTCCCATTTGGTCTCTTCCCATCCCTTGACAAATACCTTTGTATTTAGATTATATTAAATATGTGATGAAAAATGATGCTCCATATGCTTTGCACTTTTGTAATTTAAAATAAAGCTAAACAGGAGCTTAATAGCAACATGTACTTACATAATCACGTTTACTCAATATTTTTATTTATACTTTTAGAATCCTTTTAAAATTTTCTGCATGGTATTCAATAGGGCAATGTGGTCTTCATTTATCTTTGGCTAAAAATGTACAAAATTTAAATTGTTTAATTTTCTGTTTTAATAGAAGAAAAATTGGGGAACACTTTTACAACTAAATACATGTTGAAGTCACGAATTCTAAATCATCGTCTAGTCTATGGCCAGTCTATGGTCACGACCCTCAATGTGCCTAATCCAGTTATCATCCGTATTTCTCTGCCAAGGCCTTAAACCTGTGCATTGAACAGCTGCAGCAATAGACCATGATGAAAGCAGATGTTCCGTGAAGCCAAGGAGCCATCCTCTGAACCCCTCTGAAGAAAGGCAATGCTGCAAAGAGCATTATCACAAGATCCTAATGCCTTAGGACTGAGACATCGGCAAGCGGGGCAGCCACGGGCCAACATGTGCTCAGCCCAAAAGAATCCAGACTGCTGCCTCCACACACTGTGCAAGTGTGCAGGAATCTAGACCTCAGAAAGTTTTAAAAGCTTTTCATAGTTCTTAGGAGAGCCCACAGCATCCTATTTCTGCCCAAATCACCTTAATAACGGCCTCTCCATCATTTTCTCAAGCATTCTTCCACATCACTAACTTCTATCATGTATTTCATTATCCTGACCCTCAGGCATTTTATGAAATCTAAAATGTCATTCACAGCAATTACATAAAAGAGTTAGAATCAGAGTTCTCCTTTAAAGCAATAGAAAGCAATATATTTATACTCTTTGTACATTACAGTAAATAAGAAGTCTTCACTTGTTGAAATACATATTACAGATATGTCCAAAACCCTTGAATACTTAATTCTGAAATCCAAAAGAAAAATCCAATAATGCCCCATAAATCCAAAATTATTTTGCTTTCCATTCACATGCAGGGCTTTATTGAGCATGGGATACTATATTTTCCTACACTGTGCAACTTTTTATACCCTCTCCTTCAAGCAGCATGCTCTTACCTACATAGAACCACAAAATCAACATTGGTTAGAAAATAACTTCAATGTTAACAAATGGGTAATATCAGTACAAGCCTGGGAAATGTTGAGTTGAAAATTTTAATATTGATTTTGGATATTGATTTAATACTGCTAAAAAACAGGGTTCTGTGTCTACCTGTGGGCAAATTAAGTCTACTCCAATGGAAAACACGGAGCAGTGCAGTAACTTGAAGATTTGTTTCATGACACTTAAAATATACCCTGTAGTTGAGGGTATATTGAGGGTATATAAGCATCAGTGATTCAGGCACTGGTTAGTTGATGAAATTTATTTGCATTGTAAAGCAGTTTATCTGTATTAGGGACTCTGCGGAACTCATGATCACATATGCAGTGATCTTAGTAGGGAAAGCTGACAGGCTTCTTTTCCCTCTTCGGACCCAAGTCTCCACCTACAAAAAACTATAAAAGTGAAAAGGATGTACATTCTAATCAGCAAACTGGGCCTGAACCTTGGAAGAGTGACACTTAATCTCCTAATCCTTAGATTTCTCTTTTTTTAAAGTGATGAGAATCATAGGAATGGTACAAGTGACAATGAACACAAAGCCCTTGGCACAGTTCCCAGCATAAAAAGTCAACAAGGGACAGTGGTCATTGTTTTTCTGTACTGTCCCACACTGTCTCAAACATCTTTATCTCCATATTTGCACTCCTTGCTCATCATCCCAAACCCACAACGCTCTCCCTTTTCCTATTCCCTGCCCCCTAAATCTGCTCCAATTCCCAAAGCATTGCATATTCTCAATTGTCACTGCCTTTCCTCTGCCAGCAAGCACAAAAGGAGGAGGCTGGGTATAAGTCTGCAAGCTGCAGTGAGCTCTGGTTGACCAACTTAAAAGTAATAACCTCAATTCCCCTGGCAATATCAGCACCCTCAAAGAACAAAGCTGGAAAGCAGTGGAAGTACAACATTCACACAGTATTTGGGAAGTTATTTTTGTACTGGACAAAATGCCACACAACCAGGCCACTCCTGATAGAGGCGTTTACACCTTCCTCATCAGAGCTGGTGAGATGCTTCACATTCTCTACAGTCTGATGCTCTTCTTCAAACTCTGATTGCAGAGCCACTGAATCCTCTTTTACTTAAACAAAAATCAAACTAATAAATGAGGTATAGAAGCCAAAAGTGTTTCACCAGAAAGAGAGCAAATGGATGGTGGTAAAAGTAATAGAAGAAAAGCAAAAAAAAAAAAAAACAAAAAGGCAAGAAACATAGGGAAGAAAAGAGGATAAAGACGGCGAGGAGAACAGAAAAGCAGTGTAATTATGAAGCTTGAACAATGAAAAACACACTTTGGCCCACTTTCTAAAGAAAAGCCTGAAGCATATCTAACCCCTTCAAAGAAGTTAACACAGAAGTGTTACTGGTGGTTGCTGGGTAGCTGTGATATATGAGCTTGACTGGAGAAGACCTGGACTATCTCTTAAAGAATTGGGACCAGAAGAGCTTCACTCACAAAGCAAAATGCTTACAGTTAGAAGCCAGTCTTAACCAACCAATATTAGAAGATGATGAAATGCTTTTCCTCTTTTTAGAACAATAAAAAGTATAAAATCACCAAATTCGATTTGATTTAGCAGGCATATTTTCTATCCCCACAAATACTTTTTATTTTCTTCTGAGATTTGAAGAATATTTTCATGTTACCATCATTGGTTTCTCCTACAATGTTACCAAGTTTATTGCCCAAACTATTTTTCTTCCTTTTAATGTAATTATCCAATTTGAGAGAGGGATAACTTTTTTATAAAGTATTGCAAAATTTAGAGAGTACAGCTGGAAAAAAAATCTAGATTGAACTGAAATATGTAAACTACACACACTAAGAAATGATATTCCAAAGTTTCAAGTCTAAATCAGTTGAATATATTACTGACTCCAAATCATGGATTAAACAAAAGAAATTATATTTGCATTGATGTGTGAATCTGCAGCCATTCTTGGTAGCCTGAAATGTATGCAATTGCTCAGCTCTAGCAGGCCTGGTAGCCACATTACCATATTATTCAAATGTATCTATCATTTATATGTAAATAGACAAGATGAATGGCTTCTCCTAAGACAACAATTTTCACATGACAAACAGACACAGGCAGACATTAGCAAGATAAAAATGCTGCAAATATTCATTCTTTTGTATTTTTTAAGAAAAAAATGAAAACCATTTCAAATTTCTTAAAAATTGGTTGGTAATTACAAAATGGTGTTTTAATACATTCATAATACCAATAGCTTTTCTTCCCAATAAAAGTCTGCACCAGTGTCATTTGTGTCTTACAAATTACATGCTCTCAGATCCATCTGTGAAAATTGGGATGCTAATTATCATGGTTACATTTCATGATTCCATAGTTAAAGGCTGAAGTGATGCCTTGCAAATACCGTATGTTTTTCTAAGGGAAATAAAGAAAGATTAATTATGAGTTCAAGACCAAGTCTTCTAACAGTAAGACTTTCAACACAATAAGATCATTATACTGTGTGCTATGCAAATTGGAAGTGTTAATTAATAGCTGAATACCAACCTCAAGGGAAAACTTTGAAACATAAATTGTAAGTATAAGGCTTTCTCATATATAGATACAGATATAGATACAGATATAGATATAGATAGCTATCTTCATAAGAATGATTTGTAAAGCAAGTCATAAATTTAAAGGAAAACTATTTTGAATGTCTTTGAGCTTCCTTGAAACTGAAAATAATTATGCTGTTTAATCATGTTTAATGAGCCTAAAATTACAATGGTCACAGTTAGGCTATAAATACCTAATATATCTGAGGGAAATTCAACTTAACATTTTTCTAGATGTATTTTTAAGATATACATTCAAAAATCTCTTATAAGGCCACTATTTTATGCAAAATTATGCTTCATACACTGTACTCAGATAAAATATTCGCTTAAGTACAGCAATCTATTAAAAATCCCCACGATAGCATTGTAAGGATTTTATTCATACTTCACAAGTATGAATCTTTACTTCACTTACCACATATTCAAAGACAAGTGTCAGCGTTTCCTTTGTGTGGATGATGTCATGAAGCAGCACTATGTTAGCATGTTTTAGTCCTTTTAACAGAGAAGCTGCAAGATAAAGTAGACAAAGAGACAATTTATCTTGGGTAACAATCAACTAATACGCTTCATTATCATTTTGGCACACTGTCAGAGCAAAGGCATCTATTTTCCCACGTTCCAAGCCAACAACAATAACAGCTAAGAATCATGGTCAGAGAAATGAGGTTTTCATTTAGATAAAACTCCCCCAATTCCTTTATTTGTTCTCTATTACTCATCTCTATTTTGGTTTTGTATGTTCAGAGAACACACTGAAGGCAATTTTAATTGTTTGAAATTTTTAAGGTTTGTTTTACTGACAATTATTTACTAAGCATATGATTTATCTCTGCAAAAATTCCATGTGCATAAGACAGGTATACTGCTTGTGGTGGGTAGAAAGCTCTATGAATGTTAAATAGATCATCCTGTTTGATGATGGTGAGTTCTCCTAAATCTTTGCTGATTTTTTACAGAGCGATGACTAAAAAAAGTAGTGTTGATGTCTCCCACTGTAATTGTGGATTTGTACATTTATCTTTTGGATTCACTAGTTTTCTACTTGTATTCTGAAGCTCCTAATGCTTACAGAATACACATTTGACACTGTTATTTTATTTTTGTGAATAGACCCTTTTATCAAAAATATGTCACTCTTTGTCCCTATAAATTGTTTTTGCTCTAAGATCTATTACATATTAACAGAGCCATTAGAACTTTCATTTGACTAGTAATCACATGCTATGATTTTATGGTCTTTTTTTTCTTTATCTCACTAATATCACTGTACTTGAAGTGAGTATTTGATAGACTAACCTAGTAAGGTCATGTATTTTTAAAATTCATGCTGCCAATCTCTGGCTTTTAACTGATACACATAGGCCATTTACATCTAATGTAAGTATTAATACATGAGGTCACCTTTCATTGTACTTGTTTTTCCCTGAAGTATCTTACAATTTAGTTTCCATTTCTGATCTGATTTTGTCTTCTATCTTGATCGGAAACTCAATGAACTCCTCTTTGATTTCATGTTTTACTACTTTTCTGCTTATTCCTCTACTTTTGATTCGTCAATGATTTTTGATCCATATATCCAAAAAGCTGCATGAGAATGTTAAGTTCATATTATAGCATTGTATATAATTTTAACTTCATAGTTTTTTTTTTTTTTAAATGTATTTAGAACAGGATCTACAGGGTCTCACTACACAGACCAGACTCATCGTGATTCTCCTGTTTTCAGCCTCCCACGTGCTGGGATTACAGGCGTGCACTACCACGCCCAGTGTCAGTCACCTTCTCAGTGTGCCCGGGGGGCGTGGGGCTGGAATGGCACTCCAGGAATCACACCCCAGCTGCACTTTAACCTGCTGAGCTATCGGCTGGCCCTTCATAGCTGATTTTTACAGTTCTATCAGCTAGAATACATATATTCTTATTCTGTATCGATTGAGGCTACCTTGTTCTATTCGTAGTTATTTAATGAAATGCGCTCCTGTTGTGGGAGTCCTCTCTTCTGTCAGCTTTGCCTGCTTCTACCTAGTTTTTGTAGATGATTCTAATAGAAGAAATTGGGCAGTGAAAAGTGAGATGCCATGTTTATTTCATGTTTCCATGAGCTCCTTCATTTTCTCCTTTCCCTTCACTCTTTATACTCATTATCACTGCCTTCAGGGATTCCTACCATTTCTTGACATATCTTAAGCTCCCTTGGAAGCAACATTTTCCATGGGCCACCATTTTCTTTTACTGTGCCTCTCCTTCTGGTAGCCACTGCTCTAAGACATGTGGAATCCCAACTTGCCCTTGCTGTAGTGGGTTTGCCTGTGCTTTCATCAAGCCCTACATTTATATTCTTTTCTAGTTTCTTAAACTTCTCCTGAGCTTCCCAGGCCCCGCCCTCCACATGCACAGACTTGAGGCTCCTTGTTCATGCCTTTGAAGTGAGAGGTCGTACACATTTCCTTTGCTCTTGTTGCTGAATTATGACTTTGAGGAGTGGGTATCAAGATCTGGAAGCTACCTTTCATTGCTTTTCTAACTTCTTACCACATAGCAATGCACGGGGTTGGACTTAATGTCACTCCTGATATATGCCTACTACTAGGTCAAGAACTAATATACAGTAGGAAGTGAAATTCACTCACTGCCATTGGACCAGGAATGGGGTGGTGACTCCATGAATAAAAGGAACCAACAGCCACACAATAGCTCTTCACATTTGAAGCTCTATGACTAGCTCCAGCTCCAAATCTCTTCTCCTAAGTTGTTGTTTTCTGCTTTGTTTTGGTTTGGTTTGGTCTGGTTTGGTTTGTTTGTACCAGGGATCGAACTCACACTGGTAACACTCAGTTTCACTACAGGCCACTGTCTATCTATTCCAAATCACAGAGATGACCACAACTAGTGTTAGCAAGTTCAATTCCTGGACAAGAAAAATGTGTTTCTGCCTCTTAAATCCCATTCCTTATACCAAATAAGCCTCTTTTACTATGATTCAAAACAGGAAGGAAACAACCCGAACCATTATAATCAGACTATTCATGACACTGATCATTCACAAAGAGGGAAGAAATTACAAGAAACAAAAAAATGTAAAAACGGAGATTACAATTTCAGTTTTTATGAATACCACAAAAAAAGTTATGTACTTTTTAACTTTTGAATTATCTCCTTATAACCATAGTTTAAAACGGAACTATAGAGTCAGAAGACAAATATACTTAAAAATGACACATTAAATTTTGGTGGTACATTTAAACTTATATCTAATACCATGTTAATTTTTTAACCACAAAACAGAGGAAATATGTAAAGATAATACTTGACAAGACACATAATTTACCTTTTCAAATAACTGAAATCTCATTAGTATATTTATATACTCATAAGTACAAATATTAATTTAATAATAAACCCTCTTCATCCATAAGAACAAAAATAATCAACAGGATTTCCCAGTGTAGTGATGGCCATTCTACTGAAGCATTCAAAGAACATAAGTCTCCTCTGTCACTGCTCTAGAAACACTACAGCCTCCATTTTGGCTTAATATAAGAATCTACACAACTTAAAGGAAGAAAGCAAGATATTTTAAACTTTCCCATCAAGGACCTGTAATGTTTCATTCATTCATCAAACATTTATTCACAATCTAGTTGCAAGCACTGGTGGCCTTGAGCAGACTCCGACCCCTGGGCAAACATTCAATAGTAGCATGGCTGTAAAAAGTGGGCTATCACACCAAAGCCACCCTACGCAAACTGCAGCCTTCTAGCGACCGCGTGACGCCAGCACAAGCGTCGGGAGTGCAGCAACACCAGGGCTCTGGCGGAGATGCTGGGGGCTGCGAGCCTGGGCCTCCACGCAGGTCTGCAGGGGCAAGGCAGCTCTACACTCTCTAGGCTCAGTTTTGTTCTCGATCTAAAACTGTTCTAAAAATGAAGTCTTATTAA
>NW_004524857.1:1016068-1027620 GCF_000260255.1 Octodon degus
AAAAAAGAAATTACTGATTTCAAAAAGGTTCACAAAAAAAATACATTTAGATAGAATTATATGGGCAGTTAAACAAGTACCAGTATCTGAATTTAAAAGCACACCCCCCTCCTTATGAGAGTAGCATAATGAATTCATAGCTGGAAAAGGACAGAACCACTAATTCCAAAGCTGACGGCAGAAAAATGGCATTTAAAGAGTGGAAAACAGTCTACAGTCTACCAACATTAGAGTAGGTGACAGACATGACCAACGTAGGCTGCCAACGTAGCAGTCGCTGGTAGGAGCAAGGTGCCAGATACTGTAGTTCTGGGTGCCATTAAGGTAAGTGGGCCTCCTGCTGCCAAGTCAGCTCAGTGACAAGCGCTCAGTTTCTGAAGCCAGTATTTTCCTCATCATGACAAACACCATCAAAATAATACCCCATGCACTCCTAATGCTATCATAAATATACATGGTATTTGTTCATCATTTACCCACAAGTAAATTCTGTAACACTTGTGTTGGTAATTCTAGCACCCTTGTTTTCTCTAAAAAAAACAAAAAAACATCGCAACATTTCAAATTCATTTCTCCAACAAGGTTTGAAGCAGTACAACTGCAAATGATGTAGGAGATTTGTAATTATGGTGGGGGTAAAAATCTTAACAATAGTTTTGAGGCTATGATGTCAAAACCATACAAGAACACTTTCCCTCTAATAAGGTGACAGCACCTCTGGCAAAGTCCCAATAGGACAGAAGGAGGCAGAAAGCATCCCTCAGCGTGCAGCAGGCTCCAGATAAACTCATCAGTCATATTCTGGCCTCTTGCTTGGAAAATATTTTACATTTACACTCTGACTTGGAAGAGATGAATTTCATTTAAATTTAATCTCATCATCATACTGTTTTTTTTTTTCAGATCATATGTCTTTTGCCTTTTTAAAAATTATAATCCCATCATAATCAAAAGAAATTTTTAGCTAATACACATAATCAAAGTAGGCTTGTTTTGTCAGGTTTTAGAGATTAAAAAAAAATCACCAATGTCAATAAAGAAAAAGAAAACTTCTTTTGCATTTGAGATTATTTTCCATGCCACTGTTTGGCTTCCTACCAGGACTAACAGAGATCACAATCCAATCCATCCTCTCTCCCCTTTCAGTCTCTGGAAAGAAACCATGTATGTATTCACACTGTCCCACATTTCATGGGGCGAGATGAGATGACTGCTTTCCGACTTTTCCAGAAGGTAAGAACTACTACCTACAAACCCAAGAGACAAACATCTGAGCCACAAATACAATCAACACCAGCTTTTCTTCCCGGGTGGTGTGTGTGGGGCGGGTACTGTTATCACACTAGGCAAGCACTCTATGCCCCCACCCCATGCTCAGCCCCAGGTCATCCTTTTCTTCAAGCCCATGCATGGCCAGACGCTCCAAGGCTGCTGAAATTCACTCTCTACTACAAATGGAAATGCTACTTTCATCTGGCAACTATCTCATTCACACTACAGTGGATTCTGAATATTTTCATAGCTAAAATATTCCATATGGGAAAATCTTAAAAGAGGAACTGGAAAAAAGAATAGAAAGGAAAGACAAGATTGCTTGTCTGGCAGTGTCTTTGATGAGATGGTCAAGACAGAGCATGCGCATTCCCTAGGATGGAAAGATGACATCAGGTGAGTCTTTTCCAGTTCTGTGAGGCATGCTGCCCACTGCCCTTCTTACAGCAAGGGCAGTTACACAGGATGGGTTCTCTGGGCTCTCCTCAGCTCCAGACCATCCCCTGAATAGAATCTAATATGATAAGTACACACACACACACACACACACACACACACACACACACACACTGGGCCTTAGACAAATAAAAAGTAGGGCTGTATCCTTGACTTCATATTTGCTCTTTACTGACTTATGGAAGAGCAAGGTTAAAGCAAACACAAAACACAAAGTTAGAATTAACATGACATTGTGTAAACTTAACTCACATTCAGCATTGAGAGATAGTTTTTTTCATCAAATGGCCCTCAGATATGAAGAGATAATAAAACAAGCTAGGATTAAACTACAAGTACTTCTTAACTTGTTTTAAGCAGCCACCCAATAGTCTGCTTTTACTTGTTTATTACTTTTGAGCTTTTCTGTTGGGGTATGAGCAAAACTCTAAGCTCACCAAATATTCCCTTGATTTCCTCCACCTCAAAGAACTGAAAGGTGGTGTCTGAAATGATAGCCTTAACTATCCCCTCAATCCCAACAACCTGTTTATCCACCACTTCAGGACTAGCAAAGAGCAGTCACCTGGTTGGGTCCATTTTCACACTGCAACCTCACACTACACCCAGAGCTCTTAGTAAATCTCTTCAAAGAACAAATTCCTCTAACCATACACTTAACCACAGGAAACTGCCAACATTGGACCTGACTGGCCTATTAACGCAACAATTGTTCATGTTTCAACACAGTAGAGTTTGCCTGGTTCAAAGCAATTTGAACTTTCACAAGAGTTTTGTTACTGTTGCTGCTGTTAATACTCAAACCAAATAGTTAATAATTGATGACACTGGGATAAAAAAGACTATTCAACACATTGTGAGGAAGGGATATAAAGACAATTTAATTTTCTATCTATACCTTTTCTGCATCATTTGACTTACTTTTGATAAAGATATACTACTTCCATAAAAAGAATTATTTGGGAAATGTCTTTATCATAAGTACATTGAAGAAACTGACATAAAAAGCACAAATGTTTATATTGTACAATTAATGTATAATCATTGTACAAGTACAATAATGTACAACAACTATAACTTCAGTGAGATTCTTTAGTACTAATCCATCTTTATTAGAATATGATGGTGGGCCGGCCAAATAGCTCAGCAGATTAAAGAGGCAGGGGGTTCGATTCCCAGGCCTGCCATGCCAGCCCCGCACCCAAAGTGCGCTGAGACAGCGATTGAGACTGGGATGGTGGCATATGCCTGTAATCCCAGCTCTTGGGAGGCTGTAAACAGGTGGATCATTACGAGTCCGACCTAGTAGTGAGACCCTGAACACCCTGTAGATCCTTCCCTAAAATAAAACAACAAAACAAAAATAAATAAATAAATAAGAATATTGATGGAAATATATAAGGGTTTTATTTTTTAAATCCTAACACACTGTAAGACACACATTGTTAGGGCTGTGTTTAGATGTGCGCCCCTCCCCCCCAAGCCTCATGTAGTCATGGCTGGAGCTTGTCAGAGGTGGCTATCCTAGGGTGTATGATGCTGGGATTAAAGGTGTGCAGTTGCTAAATTAGTCCACTGAATGCTTTGACATAGCTCTGGGTGCAGATAATGGCAAGGTCCACCGGGGTGCGGGTGGCATGACGCCAAGGGCAGGTAGGCTGCATGGATATAAAAGGACAGAAAGAGGCAGGGCTGCAGCTGCTGCTCTGCTGCCTTCTGTCTGCCATCAACTGCTTCTCTGCGACACCCCCCTCCCAGCCCGCTCTGCCTTGGAGCCCACCAACCATGCGCTGAAACCTCTCCAAACTGTGGGCTACAATAAACTTTTTGCTTAACTTTGTATGTCAGGTATTCTGGCTCAACAATAACAAAACTAAGACATACATCCATCTATCATTTTCTTGTATCACACAGTAATCCAAAACACTGAAACTCTTCCTTGTCTACATATTTTCCTATATTAAAATTAATTTGCTCAGTGCAAAACTTTAAGTCTTGTAGTCTCCATGTCTCTTACAAAAGTATGTCAATCAGTGCACACTCATCAGCTGATTTTCCATGATCTAGCTCATGATGTTCCTATTTGCTACTAAAGGATCCATGCAAATGCACCTCCAACAGAAAAGCTGGACTTGCTGCTCTACTCAAATGAAAACATCTTACTGAAACTGCTGCAGAATTGAATTTGCTTAGCAACAGGGTTGAGAAGGGCAGTGATTATCCTCAGGTACTATCTTTAGGCAGAAAAGACAATGTATGAATAGAGGGGTGCTAAAAGACTTGATAAAAAAAAAAAAGAGCTGATTTTTGTTGGCCCATAAAACCTCGGTTTAAAATCTGTGAAGCAGGTTGCTTGTTTTGAACTAGTTTACACTTTATTTCATGTGGCTTATACACACAGGCAGTAAAAACACTACAGAGCATGAGATGAAAAAGGTTATGTGGTCTGGCAAGAGGGCTTTATGTCTTCTGATTAAGCATGAGCACTGACATAATATTTGCTAAGATTTTGGACAAAGCCTACATTAATCTCTTTCCATGAGACTATACAACTATACGCACAGCTTCATCCTTCATACGAATAAAGGTAAGCCTAAAGTCAGAAAGTATCTCCTTTCCACGGCTAGGAGTTCCAATGCCAGGAGGCGTGCACACAGGATCTTCAACCAAGAGGCAGGGCACTGTCAGATCCTTCCACGATACAAGACTGTTGTGCAGCATATTTTTTGGCATTTTAGGCTTCACAGGCTTTATCAGGAACTAGGTGGTTCATTCTGGGACAGCCACAGGCCAGGACGCAGAGCTCCCCAAAGTGTGGTTCTACAGGCACCTTCCCGAAGTGATCCTGATATTCATGAAGGTCACTGGGTCCTGCCCAAACCTACAAACTATGAGGACCAAAGAACACCTTAGACAAAGGATGATTAATTTGTCATGCAAACTGAAACAATCCACACAGAATCGTAAATGTGAGTGTTTCCTTCAAGAAGCCTTCTAGTCCCAGCTCTCCATGTGACAACAAAGAACATTAAACCATAGTGAAATTCAGCCCGGGGTCTCAATCCTGCCTTCTGATTCCTAATACAATAGTTTTTTTCTTTTTGCAATTCAGTTTTTGTAGTCAAAGGAAGCATTTTCTGCTTCTCCCTTTCTACACTGGTCATGGCTTCCCTTTATCTCTAAATCTTTCTGTTTCTGAGGACAAGAAGCCCTGAAGCTGGGAACACTAGAAGGACTCGGCCCCAGGATGACTCTTGTGAAGAACAAGCACCTATAGCATTGCCACTGGACCAAAGAGGCTTCCAGAAACAATAATGAGAAGGAAGCTAAAGGGAAAATTGTTGCTCAAATCATCTTTGGAGAATTGCCTTTATCTCGTGAATCACTTCTCTTAAAATCTTCAGTAGCAGCCTTCTGGCAGGGCTTCCACGGACCTGCTGCACCCTGATCTTCAGGCCCTTGTGGCCTCATTATGCTCTCCTATGCGTAGGGCATCTCAGACAATGGAAGTTGCCCCTGTCAGGTCCAACTCAGGCATGATTTGCCCAGCACGCAACCTATTTTTCAGGAGCCACATCATTCTCAGCAAAAACTGTAGGCACTCCCGCCCCCACCCCGGGGCAAACACAGGACAGGAGATCATAAAGAAGTGATGCCGCAGAGCACCGAATCTTCGCAGCACCAGGACATCTGAGGATATCCATACAATAGTACCAGATGCTCTGAGAACTTCACCACAGAGGTTTGCTCAGGCTTCCTCACATGATCCCCTTAAAGGACACCTTGTCTGACCTCACCCATTGACCCCCTTCTTTCCAAACCCAAAGAAAACCCTGCTTCTCTTTGTTCCCATGGATGGCCTTTTCACCTTCCATCCGCCTGAACCCAAGTATATTAAATCTCATGCTTGTTGCCTCACACAGGCCTGTTCTGGTGGTCTCTGGCTCAAATCATTTGCTACTTCCCCTGCTCTGCCCTCTCCCACAGCCCCAGGGCATTCCCAATTCCGACTAAATAGATGTTAGCTTAGCTCTTTTTCCCTCAGAGTCTTCCCTGGCCATGGAAGTTAGGTGCATTTCCCACCATCTCTCAGTGTAGAATGCTGCCCTGTCACAGTCACACTGTAATGCCCTGAGGCCCATCTCTCTTTTTAATTTTATCTTCTACTGCTGTATCCTTGGCATAGAACATGACACAGGCATAAGCACAAATAAATAGAAAACTGTCACATTTATAAGCAATAAGAAGAGACCTCCCTAGATTCTCACCCTGACTATATATGCTGATACCTGTGAACTAAGCAACTGCACTGACGATAGCAATGTGTAATGCTAGGGCCATGCTTGGAATGCCTGTCATTCTGGACTTCTAAAAGCGTACTGCTTCTAATGTCATATCAATTACTGCTATACTCTCTCTCAAGTAAATGTTTGTTTTACAAAAAAAAAAAGAAAAGAAAAGGTAGGGGGCCTGCCCCGTAGCTCAGTTCTTTAAGTGGCTGCCTCAACAAAGCAGTCAGGCTCAGGTTGCTGTGGTTCAATCACCACAACTCAATCCAGCCAAACCTGCCCTGAAGGCATTCGGAGCAAAAAAAAAAGAGAGAGAGAGAAAAGAAAAGGTAATAAATGAAGACAAGAGACAAGAAAAAAATGTCATAGTACTGTCCTACAATGGTGTATATGGTTAGATTTCTAAATTTCTGTGTAAAAATTTATAATTGCTTATTTCTTCTTTTTTTACTATTATGATTTTATTTTCTCATTCTATAGGGATCTAAAGTTTAGCATATCAACAATTGATGGAAGATACTAGTTCCATGTTATGTCTAAGGCGTTTGATATCCAGGCAGATACTGATGTTAAGTTCAACAGCCTATGTTATAGGGTAATAATACAATTAAGCTTCTCTTCTGGAGAATTAATAACTTAAGTTTGCAGACCGAAAAATTACAGAAAAAGAAGGGCTGCAAGGATAGCTAACATTGTGGCCCTAGCCCTTCAAGGTCAGCGAGGACTCAGGACAGAAGAAAACCTGTAACATCTTGTAACTCAGTGGTGTCCCAAATTTTCTGATCATGGAGCCTATTTCTACTTGTTTGTGCTCTTCAGTAATTATCTGTACTTATTCCTGCTGAGCCCCAGCACTCAAGTGAGCACAGTTTACTGAAGATGCCTACTAAATGCAGGCTAGAGAGTGCAGGCTTGGAAGAAGAAAGTAAAATCCTTCAACAGTTTTCTATAAATCACTGCAAGAAGCACAGTTCCTAGTATTACATTCTAATGCAGACTTGTCACCTTGCTATAATGTTCTTAGTTCAGCCTGGATATATTGATTAAAATCTGATCTCACCTATATATTAATTGATAAACTCAACGACTTTTGAAAGAAACAAAAGAAAGACCATACAAGACAAAAACAATTTTCCTAAGTGGATGAAATGCTGCCTACCAATGCTAGCTTAAAAGTGCATTATTTTACTTCAACTCAAATTTCAGATTATGGGAAGATGAGAAAAGATCTGCTTTAAAAGTACCACTTAGTTCTAAACACTCATGCCAGAAACTAGAAGTGTTTCCTTCCACTGTACCTAGTATGAGATAAGCTGAGAAACAAGAAGGCAGAATGGAAGAGAAGAGAAAGTTAGGGGTTTTGGTGGGGTTTTTTGTTGTTGTTGTTGTTGTTGTTGTTTTCTTTTTTTTTTTTCGGCAGAATCAGGGATTGAACTCAGGCCTTGCTCTTGCCAGGCAAGTGCTTATTCTGCTGAGCCATCTCCCTGGCTCCTAGAAGAAAAAGCTTAAATATGCACAGTCTATAGCAGAGACAAATACAACCAACATACAGACTTGCTTTTCCTTGACTATGCAATGTTTTCAATGTTGTTTTAGTTCTCGGTTGGGTTGGGTTGGGTTGGGTTGGGTTGGGTTGGGTTGGGTTGGGTTGGGTTGGGTTGGGTTGGTTTGGTTTGGTTTGGTTTGGTTTGGATTGGTGAGACAGGGTCTTATGTAGTTCAGACTGGCCTGGAACTTACAGAGATCCTCTTGCCTCAGCCTCACCCACCACGCCTAACTCATATGTCTTATTAAGTACTTTTTAAAATTTTGTTATTGCATTTATTTATTTGTTTATTTATTTATTTATTTTTGGCGGAACTGAGAATTGAACTCCAGCCCTTGAGCTTGCCAGGCTTATTAAGATCAGCAGATTTCACATAAGATACACAAGTCTAGTTTTTCTCAAATAGATCAGAATCCTTGGCATCCTAAGCTTCATGACCTGCATAAAAAGCTGTATGGCTGAAGACATACAAGGCCTCTTATACAAGGACCTGCACTATGGCTCCTCCTCTTCCCCTCTCCCCTGGCAGCTGAGGTCCCACTCCCTGCTATCTGCTGGACTGTAGGTTTGTGATACCTGAATTAATACCTGAACATCAAATATAAAAATCCAACATCACTTTGACTGTACCTGATAAGCAATTATACAGAAACCAGAAGTAGCCAATTCGAGGTGGGTTTATGGGTCTCACAAATTAAAACCACAAGATAGAAAAGAACAAAAAGGAAAACAAGGGAGAAGTTATTACAGCATACTCTTGGCATAGTTTCTGCCAAAAACTAAAAAATAAAACTACAGCCATTTGAAACATTTATCTCAAAGTTCCAGTGACTCCTACTAAGTAGGTGTGCCTCAGTGTTTCTAGAACAAGGCTTTTTCGTTCCATGTCACTTTGCATATAGAGTCACTAAATGACAGGTCTATAGTGTACTGCAGGACACCTAACTCCATGATGTGCCTCTTCTTGGCCCAGTAAAAGTGTCAAAAAGCCTATAGTTTGCTGTGTCTCTTCCCTTCTTGAATCTTATTTCTCTTTTCTCTAATTCATTCTTATGGAATCTGAAAAAGGAGGAAGACATTAGATTGCTTTTATATTTATTCCCTATGACGAGGAAGAATGAAGAAAAAAATGGGCAGATCCAAGGCAGCAAAGTGCCAACAGCCAACCCGGGCCAAGTGCCAGGGCTCTGAGTCCCACGGCCTGCTGCCAGGCTCCCTCCTAGAGAGCTGCAGCATTTGGCCCGAGGAAACTACAGGCAAAGCTTAGGATGGTGTGTGTGATAGTGCCTACACACAGGACAGCCAAATGGGAAGAGGGCCATGTCAGAGAGGCAGCCTGGCAGCTCAGGGTGAATTAACCCAAATACTATTTAACGTGGACAAGGATGCAAGAAAGTAAGTACAGTCACAGCGCTTTTGAGGTCAGAGTGTCACTGGGATAGAAAAATCAGTGCTAAGGTTATTTAAAATTAAAATATTTCTCATAGACTTTGAAGTAGCATTTCATCTGGTCATTTACTGTTAGCAAAATAAGCAAAGATACATTAGGAAGAACATTTATTTCAATGTTATTAACACTAAAAAACAATGAAACAGTAAGCAATAATCTCAATGTCATTCACTGTGCCCTGGTGAAGTAAAATATGGCACACTGAAAAATTGTGGAGGTATTTACAACATGCAACAGCTCTGTAATTATCTCTTTTGGGACATGGGTGAGATGTAATTAGCGGGAAGAAAGCACTGAGACTCGCACATATTTAAAAGAAGAGGAAGGGACAAAGGTTACCTGCAAGGAATGACACCGAGTCTTGGAGAAGGTACATGGGGAGAGAGCTGCTTTACTTCTACACTTAGCGTTAATTATTGACATTAATATTTTACTGAAACAATCTATTACTGTAGAAGTATAACAAATAATATAAATTTTAAATTCCTTGTTTTCCATGTTATATGAGTTAACTACCTTCCAAAACTACTTATTTATTCATTCATTCAACTAATATTTATTGGAAACCTGTATGTCCTGTTTATAGTTATATAACCTTGGGAGATGTGGGGAACCATAGCAAGTGCAGGAATATTTTAATATTTTATTTATCTTACAACATAAGCAAAAATGAATGTATGGTAAAAAAAAAATTCAAGAACATCTTCAGGAACCTTACAAAACTACTTATTTATTCATTCATTCAACTAATATTTATTGGAAACCTGTATGTCCTATTTATAATTATATAACCTTGGGAACCTTGGAAGCTTGCTAGAGAAATAATTTAATAAGTACAATCATAGCTATGCTTCCTTATGAGATAAAGAAACACATAAAAACTAAATTGTTATTTTTGTCTTCTATATTAGATTTCCCTTTGCTTAGATACAGTAAACCAAAGAAAGTGTAGTTTAATTTGGTTTATAGTTTCAGGGGATTCAGTCCATTGTTTATTAGATCCAAAGCAAGAACATAATGGCAGAAGGGAATTAGTTCATGGTGGCAAACAGGGTAGGGGCATCAGCAAGAGGCATCCCCTCCAGTGATGCACTCCAGTGACCATCCTGTCAACAGCCCATCCAGCTATGAAAAATCAGTGGATTAATCATGGTAGCCCCGTGATGCAATCACTTCTGCAAGAGTAATATTAACTGGCTGGGGAGAAAGTTTAGTGGCATAAGTGCCTGTCTGCCTGCCTGGCAAGCACAAGGTCCTGAGTCCGATCCCCAGCTCCAAAACAAAAGAAAAAAAGAGAGGGAGTTCCATTAGCTGGCACATCATCATCATCATCTTAAAAAAACTGATGAGCTCTTGAAAGGAAAAAAGACAAAGAGAAATAAGGTCCTGCTCACCCTCCTCCATTGACATGGAACAGTTTTGGAGAAATGGACCCGACAAGGGTAAGGGCAGAGAAGAGGGCAAAATGGCAGGGGTGTAGTCTATATAAAGGCTGGAGACAGAAGACAGAAACGGGAGGGGGGAGTCTACTCAAATTACTGCATTCCACAGGGATTTTTTTTTTTTTTTTTTGGTGGAACCGGGGATCGAACTCAGGGCCTTGCACTTGCCAGGCAAGCATTTATTCTACTGAGCTATCTCCTCAACCCCATTCCACTGGGATTTTCCAGGTGATATTCATTCTTTCCCAGTTAATCACCTCCTGGAATCAAGGCATGCTATGGGTCCACACAGTCAAGCGATGAGTGACCACACACACAGCTAGCCACACCCACCTGCCCAGATCATGGTCCCCACATACCCCAGACTGATGTGTGTATGACTGTCCAATCACCACAGTAAATAATTTCTCTTTACCCATCTTTGTACCTAAGACATGGTAGAAATGTGCAAGTAAATTACTTCAAGCACTGTGAGATAGTCTCTGTGAGAACATTACTAAAGCTAGTGCAGACAGTAATCAGCAATACATAACACATCAAAGAAGAATCTTGCCTACACCCTCACTTTAAGCAAAATTTCCACACTCTGGTGGACAAGAAAAGACATATGAACAACTGTTCCATAATAGACTTATTAAGTGCCATAAGGGGATAGAAAATGAACAACAGAAATACCAGGAAATGAAGAAGAAGGAGAGGTGAGATCCAGGAGAAGTACAGAAACTTACAACATACCTGTCACATGAGCATCTCTGAAAGAACCTGTGTATATGACACAGGCAAAGGCTCATAGAATCTGAGTGTCAGGAAAGAACAAATCATATACTGAGAAAAATATGCAGCTGGTTCTGCAAAAGAGCTGATGGAAAGATAGAGACAAAGACCAAAGCTAGGGTCAACTGACCAAGTTATTATGGAGTATAATAAAACAAAAAAGAAAAAGTGCTGCAAACAAAAGGTGAGCTTCTAGAAGATTGGTGCATTAGGACTATGCCAATGAATTGCTACTGAAAAAGAGGATGTTCTTTCCCATGAATCTATCCAAGCACAACATTCTGGTGATAAGCTGACAGAACAGCTATTAGTGGTTAGAGACA
>NW_004524857.1:1029020-1029549 GCF_000260255.1 Octodon degus
ACAATGTACATTTAAAATTGGGTATTTTGATTGGTTTTTGTCAGTTTTAAATTATCACTTAGTTTTGAAGAAAACAGACTAAAAGACAAATTCAGACAAGGTATTTACTCAATTTTCTGACTGAAAATTTCCGTAGAAAATAACATTTCCATTTAATTCATGAAGAATGAAATGATATTTCTCAATGAGTAGGATAAAAATGCTGATGTCCAAGAATGACAAGTCAGATTTATACAATGTATTATCTATAATTAAATTACCTTCAAAAACAGAGCTGATGTAGTATTAAAGTTTATCAAATTATGCAGTATAATATATACTTATATAATGTTAAAGGGCTTGATTCATTTATCCTACAAACGTTACTAACTTCCATATCGTCCTCCTCCTGACTGTATTTTGGTCAGGAGAGACAAACAAAAAGAGAAAAAAGGACATATAAAAGATATAATTTTCTCTTTTAGAATATTTTGCTGAGTTTACACACCTATAATATTCAAATAACAGAACTTAACAAAAAAAGGGTATA
>NW_004524857.1:1031401-1032243 GCF_000260255.1 Octodon degus
TAGTTACATTCTCTTGATGAATAGAATGATTTCTTCTAATGGTGTTTGTAAATAGGATATCAAGTCCGCATCTTATACAGCAATTAACCACTAAGAAGAATGTATGCAGTGTGTTAATTATTGAAACTGTCCTACCGATTTCATTTGAAACTGTCTCATTGCTATTTGTTTATCAATAAAACTATGGCAAGCTAAAAAACAAAAGATATAATTTTATAAAGAAATGGATCTCCATGTCTAATGTTTCTCTCTTCCCTGCTGGACATTTTAGGCATGAACTGCCACCTAATGGGGACCCAGCATTTTAGAATAAAGCCCACACTGAGGTTGATAAGCACAAAAATAGGGAAGGAATATCACACACCCTGTGGAGACCCACCTTCTTAATGTGTGAGATAATACACTTCCTTTTTTATTTAAATCCTTAAGTGAAAGTTTCTTGGGATTTGCAGCTCAAGACATTGCATGCACATGTGGCACTCTGACTTTCTTACTTGTCATCGACATCATAGTGTATGAAACACTGATCTGAAGCTTCAAAAGAAACCTGACAATTCCTAGAATCCTCCACAAACCCATGAAAACAGAACATAAACAAAAGCAGAAGAAAGACATTGTCTATGGAGAAGATCGAAGAATACAATCTAAGTTTACTAAAGTAGAAGAAACCAAAAACTAGCAAAGCAAAGCAAACACCCCCCTTCCTGACTACTGCCAGTCCTCCTCGGCTATCTATGTTAGACTATGACAGTGTGAGCTCAAAGTGAGCTTACAGGGATTACCTGCAAACCCCTTCACTTTATAGACTCAAAGCTATGCCATCCTCACCCCAAATTCAACCC
>NW_004524857.1:1032854-1034006 GCF_000260255.1 Octodon degus
AAAAAGAAAAAAAAAAAATCCAAAATCATAACTTGACAGCTCTGTGAAGAGGGTGTAACACCTGCCTTTTTCTTAGTAAAATTTTCAAAATGAGACATATTGAAAGTTGATGATGGTATGCACATCAATAAGAACTATACTATATATGTTGTGTCAAAAACTTCATTACCTGAAGCAGAACAGTATATAACACATCCAGGTATATTTCAGGCTACTAAGTCTGCCTACACCATGTTTTTATAAAGGTTTTCCTTCCTCTAATCAGAAAATGAACTTTTGCTTCTAGAACACAAAATTTTCTAGAGACTACTCCTGGCTCCTTTAGGGGATTTGTTTTTCTTGTACAAGAATTGAATCAAAGTTTTTTGTTCTGAGCTACATCCTTAGTGCTCCTGCTCTCGCTTTCACTCCCTCCCTCTCTACCTCCCCTTTCCTCTCTCCTTCCCCTCTTACTTTACCCCCGTCTCTTTCATTGCCCAGACTGGCTTGAATTTACATTTTCCTGACTTAGCCTCTCAGAATGCAGGGATTATAGGCATCTACCACAATACCTGGCTGGAAACTCTCATTTCTGGGCAACTGGACCTCTGTGCAGGGCAACCTTGTCACAGGTCAGAGTCCAAGAGGATCCCCTGTCACTATCCAAGTAATAAGACCAGCTGTTTTCTAGGATTCATTTTATTCAGGAACATGATTAAATATGTTGGTTCTCCAAACACTATTATCCTTGAAATTCAGAGCTATAATTTTATCTCTCACATACACAAGGTTTATGTACAGAGATGGAAATAATTAATTTGTATTGGCTTAAGCAATGTCACTATCAATTAATTTTGATGAATAAAAATGATCAAGACATTCATTATCTGGTAAACCTACAAAGTTAATCTAAAAATGAACATAAATTAGAACTTTATGTGACAAGTATATATGAGTTTTGGTAAATGTTAAGTATGCACTTATGAAGGGAAAGATAACAGAGTAATGGGTTAGTGAGCTAGAATACTACAGCTAGAAGAAAAATACTACTATCTGATAGAAACTTTAGTATATATCAAATTTAATCACAAATCAAGCATCATTAGCTCCCATTCTTAATAAAGAAGATGTAGATTTTTTTTTTAATTTTATGTGTGTGTGTGTGTGTGTGTG
>NW_004524857.1:1034106-1056323 GCF_000260255.1 Octodon degus
ATTGAACCACAGTCCCTGTGCTTTGCTAAGCTTGATCTCAGTAGGTGCTTTAGACCACTGAGCCATCTCACCAGCCCAAGATGTAGATTTTTAAGGAGCTATTAAATTTTTTTTCACCTACTTAAGACAGGCAAACAAAAACAATAGCCTCTCTTTGTGAATAAAATAATAATGCGCTGGTCCCATTAAAACCAAAGGGGAATTTTTTTTTATTACTTTATAAATCTTTCCAATGAAAGCAACATTGGAAGCAATGCTGTTGGTATCCCTGTAGAAAGTCAGTATGACAAATCAGGAAATGCCATGTAATTTTTCACTTCTAAGTACAGACCTCTATTCAGTTCTGACACTAAGAAAGATTAGCAAGTAGGATTCCAGGTTCTAACATTAACATTTGGTTATTGTTATGGTTTGTGTGTAGTTGTCTCCCTAACGCCTCATGCATTCACTGAGGTGCGGTTCTGGAGTTTGTGATTAATTCATGATCCAGTGCTGGGATTATGGGTGTGAGTGCTGCAGAGATTACTGGTGTAAATGCTACTAGGATTATGAGAGTTGGTGCTACTCCCAGCCTGGGCAGACAGCCTGAATGCAACAAAAGGGAGACAGACTTGCTCTCAGTTGCCATTGTTGCTCTTCTTCCCTTTTGCTCTTGCTGTTTTGCTCTTTTCTGCTGCCATGAACTGCTGCCCTCTGCCTTGGAGCCAGCCGAGTATGGAATGAAACCTCCACAAACTGTGACTTAATTAAACCCTTCCTTCCTTAAGTTTTGCATGTCAGGTATTTTGTCCCAGCAATGAGACAGTTATGTAGTATACTCAGTACTAGCTGCCTGTTCACAGTGGTACCAACTTTGCAAGCTATGAGCCTACCATGTGCACACAGGAACAGGTCTCCCTGTACAGACATGCAGAGATGTGTGTGTTCAGTTTCCAGACTGTGTCTGAAACACTCTGGTTGTTTTAAGGAAAAATATATTTTTGTTTGAAAAGCCTTTTCTAGTGGTTTTTACCTACATCTTGTTCCTAACCCTTCTGCTGCTGCCTTCCTTCTCTGAAGCTACAGCACCAAGCTATTATTTCCTGGTGCACATGCTCACTGGCATCATTCCTGCAGTTCATTATCAAGTGAACATTTCTCACCTTAAGCTGGCTTCTTTCAAATCCTTCACAGGCTTTCACAGGAGACTCACACAATCTGAAGTATTTGTAGAGATCATTTGATGGGAAAAAAGAAAATGAGGTCAAGATGCCTAACATTTTTGCCAAAATGTCAAGAAACAGTTTCACAGGATCAAAATAACATCTTGTGGGGACATGTATAAAATAAGGTGCCAAATTCACCCAGCCCATAACAAAGTTATGTCATAGTGCTGACTGCAATAAGTCAAAAGTGCAAAGGATCAGGGTGGTCTGAATTTCAGGTACTATCCCTGCTAGTCTCTACCGTACTTAGATTTTTTTCCTCACCTCTAACATGAGGGGAAGATCTGTATCACAGAGATATTGTAAAGAGATATGCCCTCATGTAGCCTTTAAACACAGCACACTAAAAATAAATAAATACATAAATAAATAAATAAAGCACACTGCCTGGCAGAGGGGGCACTCCATAAAAATTAGTTTCTCCCTCTCCATAAGCAAACTATTGAGACTACTAAGGATATAAGAAATAATCTCCAAATGAAGTGTAAACAAAGAAAATAAAAACACAGCTAAGCAGAATAAAAAAGATTTAGCATTTAACAGCACAGAAGGATGACTGTTGCTCACAAAAACCAGATGCTGGACCAGGAAAGGAAGATCAAGAAAGGAAAAGCTCAAGGGCTCCAAACATAAATGGGGAGAAGGAAATGCTCACTACCCTGATTTGATTGGGGCACACTACTCACAGGTTGAGAACTCATACTGAAACCTATGAATATGGGCTTCACGTTAACAAAAAAGTAAGAGAGCACCCTCGATAAGCCAGTCTTTTTTCTAATCCTCTCAGGTTTCCATGACCTACTAGGAAAGTACCGTTTTAAGGCAAGCCTCTAATAGAGGTAACAAGCAACATGTATGGTCACCATTACAAGTTGTGCTTTTTAAATAATAAGATATTTTGGAGCATTTTTATGTTAGCAGAAAAATTGAGCAGAAAACTCAGCATATTCCAAAATTTTCTCTTTTTCTAATTTCCTTTATTCTGGCTGTACCTAGATATTACGGTTTGTGTCTAGGTGTCCCCCCAAAGCCTCATGCAGTCTTGGGGCGGCTTCTGGAGTTTGTGATTGATTATTGTGGGTGTGGTTGCTGTATCTGTCTGGGGCAGGGAATTTTTATTTCAATGTAAGGAGGGAAGAGAAGCCAGCTGCTTGAGGTGCTGCTACTCCTCTCTTGCTCTTGCTCTTTGCCACCACCATGAAAAGTTGCTTTCTGCCTTGCACTGCTCTGCCTTGGAGCCAGCTGAATATGGACTGAAACCTCCAGTAACTGTGAGCTAAATAAACCTTTCCTTTCTTCATTTTGGGTATCAGGTAATAGTCCCAGCAATGAGAAAAGAGTAACTAAGATACTAGATATCCACCCAAAGTCTCATGTGTTCAAAGATGGAGCTTTTTGGAGGTGGCTGGATGTAGGGTATTTGCTACTGGGATTATGGGTGTGCAATAAAAAACTTGCCTTAGCACAGTTTTGGGTATAGACAATGGGAAAGCCTACTCAGGGGACAGACGGCACTACATAAAAAGCTTGTAGCCTGGATTAGATAAAAGGAAAAAGGGAGGCTTGATGCTGCTGCTGCTGCTGCTCTGTCAACTCCTGTCTGCTCTGCTATGGACTGTTTCCACTCTGCCATCTACCCATGTTATGTTGCTCTGTCTTCGCTGCTGCTGCTGCTGCTGCTGCTGCTGCTGCTGCTGCTGCTGCTACTGCTGTTGCTGCACTGTCAACTCCTGTCTGCTCTGCTATGGAATGTTTCCACTCTGCCATCTACCCATGCTACGCTGCTCTGCCTTAGCTGTTGCAGCTGCTGCTGCTACACTGTCAACTCCTGCCTGCTCTGCTATGGACTGTTTCCACTCTGCCATCTACCCATGCTACACTTCTCTGCCTTAGCTGCCTTAGCTGCTGCTGCACTGTCAACTCCTGCCTGCTCTGCTATGGACTGTTTCCACTCTGCCATCTACCCATGCTACACTGCTCTGCCTTAGCCAGCCCACTATGGAAAGAAATCTCTATAAGCTGTGAACCAAGATAAACCTTTCTTCCTTTAACTTTGGGTGTGGGGTATTTTGTCTCAGCAATGCAAACAAGTAATACCCTATTATTAATATCTTGAGTTAATGTACTGTACATTATAATTGATGAGATAATATTATTTTATCAGCTAAAGTACATGTTATATTCACTATTTGTGCTGCACATTCTATAAGTTGTAATAAATATGAAATATGTTTGCAATTACAGTACAACCCAGGAACTTTCAAATGCCTAAAAATTCTCTGAGTTTTTTTTCTAATAGAAATAGTATTTTCACTCTGGTTGTGCAAAGAAAACATATTCACCTCAAAAAAAAATAGTTAAATGATATCAAAAGGTGAAAGGAAAGTGAGGGCCGGGGAGATAGCTCAGTGGAATAAAGTCCTGTGTTAGATCCCTAGTACTACAAAAAAAAAAAAAAAAAAAAAAAAAAAAAAAAGTGAAAAGTGAAAAAAAAAGCATAGCTGATAGAGAAACAATTTAGTGTTTTATCTTATAACTATTTGATTTCTTTCTCACATTATGTCCTGCATTTTTTCTTTGCATTTTAAAAAACACATAGTATCATTAAAAAAGGAAAATCTACAATAGGGCCCATATATGCAATGCTGTCAAACCTCATGTTAAGTGATCTGTCTTCTCCTGCACTGTAAAAGTAAACCGCAAATGTGGCTGTGGAAAAAAATAAAAGGACTGATGTGCAAATGAGTAAAAACAAGAAAGGATAATGACACTGAAGGCCTTGAGCTCAATTCCTGAAGCTTTAAAAAAAAAAAAAAATCTAAAGAAAAGATAAGGAGAAACAGCCTCCTGAACTATTTCTCAGTTTCAATTCACACAATCCTGAAGAGTTTCCATAACATCCACTTCTGATCCCAAACTGCAATGTCCCTTACATTTCCAATTCTCCATGCCCAAGAGCCACACCCCAGGAAAGCCAGGGGTGGGAAAGATCACAGCTAAAAGACAATGAAGTATTTTAATGTTCTTCTCCCTACCTTAATATATGAAAAGAGGCTTCACAAGTAATTTTAGGAGAATGTCCTATTTTGGTTGTACTGATGGCTATGTCCACAGACCACTCATGTACTTCTGGAGGGTTAGCAACTTAAGTTTGCAGACCAAAAAATTAGAGAAGAAGAAGGGCCACAAGGTCAGCCAACATTTTGGCCCTAGCTTTTCAAGGTCAGTGAGGACTCAGGACATAGGAGAACCTGTACTGTAACATCATGTAATTCAGCTGTGTCCCAAATTTTCTAACCAAGGAGATTATGGGGCTACAGAGGAAAGTGATCGATGATGAAGAGTGTGCCTAACGAGAGTCACATGGAGAGAAAATATTCTCTCAGGCTTTCACAGAGAGCAAATTGGTCAAGCAATGGCCATGACTCATCCACATGGCTGACACTGATGAAAGATCTACAAACTGCTGTACAGGGTTTCAGTGTAAACCCTGAGGGGATGACTGACCTTGTCAGATACAAAAGTTACATTTTTTGTTATATAGGTCTTGCTTTATCTTGGTCTTAACCATCCAGCAGAAAAGTATAAACATGAGACATAAAAAGTAAAGCCATATTAATATGCTGAGCTATAAAAGGCTCAAGTCAATAACTTCTGACATTGTCAGTTCTGTGGATAACCCACTACTATTATAGACTATTGGACTACATTGGATTATTTTGCTGAATTCACACACCTACAATATTTGAATGGCAATGGAACACCCATCTTTGATAAAACTAAACAAACAATGGGGATACAAATGAAGGTCCACTTTGTGGTAAAATAAAACATGTATATACAAAATAGGGTAGCTATACAGCTACTTTTTCTTAATTCAATAAGAAAAAAGATTTGTACTAAAAGTGTTTAGACAAGAAATCATGTCTGCATCTTGTACTATGAATAACTACTACGAAGACAACAATATGCAATGTATTAATTATTGTAACTGTCCTACTAATCTGCTTTGAAACTGTCTCATTGCTATTTCTTTCTCAATAAAATTAATAAAAAAATAAAATAAAATATCAAGACAAAAAAAAAAAAGAAAACTAAAGACTTCCTTGTATTGTTAAAGATCACAGATTTCCACACCACTTGGCTCGAATGGCAAGTCTGTGTGCTTGTCACTATAGGGTTCCTCACCATCACTCTGCTAACTTCCCCAACATGAACGATTTCACCCACCTTCCTTTTCACTTAGTTAAAATAAATGGGCCTTTGAAAAGTAATAGGCAATTGCTAGGCTAGAAAAGATGGTAAAAGGAAGTTCTTAGCTCAAAAGAGTGACAACGTCTAGTGACAGTGATAAAGCAATAAGGTAGTGAGTCCTTGGAAGAAAGATACATGCAGCCCATCCTCTGAACCAAGTTATTTCAGGCTCTCATTTTTATCCAGAAGTTTAAATGGCAATCAACTTAACTCACATGTTTCATTCTCTTCCTATTTAGCAGATGTTTACAAGGTAGGCATACCCTAAATTTTGGTGACAGAAAAATGAATACCCAAGAAGAAGACCTACAGATCAGTTTAGAAATAGGCATGAAAGAAAAAAAAAACACCATATTCCATTCACAAATACTTGATAATACCACCATTTTGTTTCAACATGACAACTATGTATAAAAATTCCATTGTCTATAATAACTTACTTTTCACTAAAGCCAAGAGTTCCGTTTATACTAGACAGCGAAGATAGGTAGAGCAGTGAGTGATGACCTTGGAAGAAGTCTAAAAAATAACCAGAAAATACAGTTTTTTGCTTCTCAGACATAATATATAGTTTTCATGACACTTCGCTAGGACTTCTGAGGCACAAATTTGCCACCTATTTCTGAATCTTGAGAAACACATCTCAGCAAACAGAGATCATTAAGGTACTGTATTCAAAGGAAAAGAACAGATGCGTAGAGGAACGAGTAAGCTCAGAGCACTCCAGCTTACAACCTCTAGCTCAGGAAAGCTGTTCTGCTGTGGATCCCACTGTGCTGGAACAGCAAAACTGCCTATTTTGGCCAGTCAATTTTTTTTATATGGCACCAAGAGGCATGTGCCTAGCAGAAAAAAGCAAGGGGTTACAGCTGTATTTTCAATTCCACACACACTCTTAATTATGAAACAATGGGCAAGCATCTGACTTCTGAGATTTGATTCAACTCTTCGACTCTTAGAATTGGTAGGATCAGATTTTATATAATTTTTCACCCAAAATTTCTACAACATTTTCTCATTAGCTATCTGCAAATCTGCTGCAGCAGAGAGAACTCTCATCAGTGTATATTCTATAATTTATATTATGGAACCAAGAATCGTAATACATGTTTTTCAAATAACACATGCTTTTTCCTCCCACCACAATCCTGATATAAAACCCACCCCATGCTTGAAAATCACCACCCTAGCAGATGTTCAATTAGCCCTGTAACACTTATGCTTTGAAAATCCGTAAATCTCAGGTTTACCTTATAAAATCCAGCCATATCTCAGACAGGAAATTATATCCACTTACCCCTCTAAATCTGTCTGCTTACCTGCACCTGATTAGGGCAAGCAAGAGCCCCCAAAGCAGAACCCCATAGCAAAAGCCAAAGCACAGGCTCTGCTCCTTCAGGATGAACCCGTGAATCCATCTCTGAGACTCCAGCAAGGGTCTCCTGGGCCCCTATTGTTTCTCTAGAAAAACATGATACTTCAGCCTTTGGCTGTAAAACTAGAGTGCAAAAAAAAAGGCCAGGGGCCTTTCTGAGACAGTGGTAATTAGCCTATTGCTAGTTCCTGTCATGTAATCTGTAATGGCTTTGAAATCAAGTTCCAATTGACTAAATTTATCAATCTGAGGTCTAGAATTTTATTTCATTTATGAGTACTACTTTTAAAACATTCTGCAGAAGTACAGCAACGTAAAAACAAACAGCATAATATAAAAACTTTCTCTCATACACAATTTGCACTCATTCACATGTTCAGGAATAGTTATTGGTATGTAGTCTAAAACAACTTGAGGAAATAGATTATATTTATTTCATTAAATTCTAGAACTGGCTCCTAATCTAGAAAAACTAACCAACTAGCAGCTGCCTAATAAGCCCCTGAAAAGTATACTATCACTTACAATTTTTATTTTCCTGAGGGAGAAAAATGATCATTTAGATGGAATTCTGGAAGAATCTGTGACTCAAGAAGTAGATATTCTTCTTGCTGCTCAATGGTTGGAAATGCACACACATGCACACACACAATGTACTGAATCACCATATGTCCCTGAAAATGAGAACAAATCTTTATTTATTTATTTATTTATTTATTTATTTTTTTGTGCCAGGGATTGAACTCAGGGCCTTGCGCTTGCTAGGCAAATTCTTATGCCACTGAGCTATCTCCCCAGCACCTAAATTATTTTTTGTTCCAACAGACACAGTAAGGTTTATTTGCAGGGCATATCTATCTTTTCTTTTCACATATAATAACCTACATTTACTTAACGAAAATTTACATCTACGCAGGTACCAAGATCTACATTTACTCAAATACAGTCTTGTCATCTTCTGGAACACTGTCATACTCTCCCAACCCAAATTCCAGCCCGAATTTCTTGCAACTCCATTTCCTACAGAAACACTGAGCTTTCCACAAATGAACACTTCTACCCATAGTGTACTGGCCACACAGCTGTCGTGGTTTTAAATATCATGAATTCTTCACCCAAGGCACAACCTCTTGCAGGCTGCGCTTCCCAAAGTTTTCACTGAATGAAGTGTTAAGTGAAGACTTAGGAGGGGTGGGATACAGCTCAGCAGTACAAGTGGCTGCCTGGTGAGCTGCAAGGTCCTGAGTTCAATCTCTGGTACCAAAAAAAAAAAAAAAAAGTAAAGAATTATGAGACAGATGTGGCAACAAAATATGATGAGGGTTAAGAAAGACAGTCTACACAAAGTAAGGAAAAACTGTAGGCACCAAAGTTCAAAACACATTTCTTAATTTCACCTGAGTACATTAAGGACATCTGGTACAACACACAGCACACTGATTATAAAGACTCATAGTTTACTCAACTATGTCCTATTATCAAGTGTGCACATTATTTGTGTGCTGTGTGTATACTCTGACTGGTCATTTGGTAATAAGTCTTGAGTTCATCTGTTTGTGCACACATTTATCTGTAGTTCAAAGACATTTGCTTAGGTATTTAAAAATACTGAATCATAATTATTATTATCATTTATTGGTAGGTTTTTCAGTGCAGTAAAGGGACAGGAAAAATAAAAGAGGCAAAAATGGGTTTCTTTGCTGTCACCTGCCTCTTTCTCTTGCCCAGAAGAAACTTTACAAAAGCAATTCAAAGAGAGGCAGGTGGAGGTTAGGAAAGCAAGCAGTAACAGAGAAATTGCAGAATGATCCTACCACTTTGCGTTTATCCTGCAGTTTACTAGACGTTCACGATCACTGTCGTGCACAGTCTTGCATATAACAGGTGCATTTTCATCCTTAGTCTCTGCAGTCCACTGTTCCTATCAAGAACAAGCTCAAAACATGTCTCCTTCACTTCCTTCCAGTAATTGTGTCTTCTCTTGTTTGTCTTCTCGGCCTACTAGATCATTCTCAAACTTACCTTCCCGCTATGTTCAAAAGTGCTTCCTTGGCTTCAAGTTTGGGATTCATTCTTCACACGGCATCCTCGGCATCCACGGCATCTCTTACCCATTCCTCAGCTACTGATCCACAGATGCTAATCCCTGCTGAGCCCTCTGTTCATCACTGACTGGTCTATGACCTATCAAACACGTCCCCCCACACCACCCAGTCCTTCTCTCGCATTCTTTCTAGTGAATTTCTGTCTCTCAAAAATGCCTGACAAGTTTGACTGCTCTCCCTTTGAATGTCTTTCTCCTCTCTCTTTCAGTCTCTATTCTCTTACTTACCTTGCCCCAGCACCCTTGACAGCCTGAGATCAGAGTGAGCCAAGGTGTAATATTGGTGAGTGACAAGGGGGCACCTGGGTTAGGCTCCAGGGGTGATTCAAGACATCTGCACAGGCTCTCTTTGCGTCAGTGCCACCCCACCAGCCCTCACCTCATCACCCTCGCACCAGTGCTTAGCACCCAACTCCGTCTGCCTTGGTCTCCTCTGGAGCAAGGGCAGGGAATTGAGGCTATGGGAGTCAGGATCATGAGGCTGGGACAGGGCTCCAGTTCTGTCCTTTACTGTGAGATGCACTCATTTTATCCCAAATCCTATTTGTGTTCTCTAAAGATGGGTGCGTCCAGTGACTAAGCAGTTGGCACTTCAACACTTCATATATTTGTTGTTTCATCTTGATTAATACTTTACAAATTGAAATTTATTTAGGGGATATTCAGATCTATTTTTTAAACATGTTTATCTTATTTCAATGTTTATTTTACTGTAAATTACAATGAAAGATACCTTTTAAACACTGTAAATGATAGTGTTTAATGTAAATTCCTTGATGCATATGAGAATCAAGCTTAGAAGCTCTAAGCCTTCAAAAAGTTGTGCTTTTTGCTTGTTTGTTTTGGAGGAGTGTTTTGGTAGCTGGAAGCCCGGGGAGGTAGCTCAGCAGCTTCAGTGCCTGCCTTGGTAGCTGGAATCCCACTCAGGCTCTATTCTTGCCGGGCAGGTGCTATGCCGCTGAGCTACATCCATCCCGGGCACTCGAATAGTTTTTCGGTATTCCATTTTACTCTCAGCTCCTTGCATACACCACTACTTTCACTTCCAGCTTTATATGACATAAACATGCAGGAGACAGCACAAACCTAACCAAGCAGCTAAGGACTCATCTAATCCCAAGCATCTTAATGGCAGTCTCTTATGTGTGACTATTGAAGACTCTTTGGCCTCTCTGTAGCTGGGAAGGGGTGTGGATAGCTAGGGACATGGTTGGGAGGTTACTGAGTAAGAAAGACACAGTAAAGGGAATGTAAGCCACTTCACAGAGACCTGAACCCAAATCAGTGTGTTGTCCATGTAGTAAGTATTTCTGAGTGACTGATATTTGATGCATGACACAGCTATAAACTAGACACAGCCTTTGTTTTTACTGGACTTTCATTCTAACGAGGCAGTCATTCCTTAGCAATTATGTGTGTGACAAGTGTTGCTGAACTCTTCCTGTGCCAGGAGTTATTCAAGGGGCTGAAATTAAGGCAATGCACTTGTAACAGAAAATAAGTATAAGGAAAATGCCCACTATCAGTAAGGAATCACATTTAAACTTTTGATTCTAGGCTGGGCGTGGTGCTGCACACCTATAATCCCAGTAAGTAGGAGGACTGCTGCAAGTTTGAGGCTAGCCTACTCTGCAAAGTGAGTTCAAGACCAGCAGAAACTGCAGAGTGAAACCGTGTTTCAGAAAGACAAACAAAATAGTTTTTGGTTTTATTGCCCTCTTATATGAAAAAACAAAAGTATAAACAATATAAAGAGCAAAATAAAAGATGATTAAGAAATATGGAGATAAACTTTGTAGAGATAGCATGAGAGGAGCTAGGAGGAAGAGGAAGAGAAGAAGAAGTAAAAAGGATCAAGACATAATATTTATATGAACTAATGAATATACTTATTATGTACCGGAAACATAGACTGATAAAAATAAAGTTAAAAAATAGGGTTTATTAGGTTTATAAGAACACTCTATGTACATAAAGAAATCCAACTGTCTTATCAAGGAAACTGAATGCTTCACAAGAACCACATATATTAAATTTGTGAAAGTTTTATGTAAAATAAAATAACGAGGCTTGTAACTGAACCATATTACAGTTGTTCAGCTGGCGTCCTCAAGGTGGTTCTGAAGGCAACTAACCTAGAAAACGTCCTTTCAGCATCTCCTCAGACCCCAAGTGACACGTTAAAGGAGACAGCTTGGCATTTCTGTGAGGTCAAGGGTCAAGGGTCAAGTTTAAACCTTCCATACGCACACTTTCCCATCCCCCACGCCCATGAAACCAGTGTTTTTCTTGACCCTCACGTATACACTCAATATCTACTTGATTTCAACACCAGTAGGAAAATAAAAGTACCCAAGTGAGTTGAAAATTGGTGCCCACCCAAAGTCTGTACTAAAATGTTTATCAGTGCTTTATTCTTAATCGCCCAAACTTGAAAGTAACCAAGACATACTTGAGGAGCCAATTAGATAAATAATGTGTGGTACATCCATATAATAGAAAATTACTCTGCATATAAAGAAATAAGCTCTCAAGCCACAGAAGGGCACACAGGACCTACAGCCCTTAAAGTGTGAAGACTAATATTGTCTTTTTTTTTTTTTAATATTGTCTTCAAGGCACACAAACATGGCTCTGTCAGACTCACCTTTATTCTTTAGAATATTTCGTTGATTATTAATATTAATTTTGAGTTTTATATTAAACAATGCATATTAACAGTAAAATATATCACAAAAATAAAGTGTTAAATGTTTAATATTTATTGAATGTTTATAAAAAACACAAAAACTGACTGGTTTTTGGTGTACAAAATCTAAAAAGGAACACCTATATGAACTATAATGAAAATGCCAATAGAACAATAGAACTGGTGGAGAACTTTCTTTCACTGATGTGACAAAATACCTCCGGCCCAGAATTAAGAAGGGAAAGGTTTAGCTCACATTTTGTGAAGGTTTCAGTCCATACTCGGATGGCTCCACGGCAGAGTGGCACATTGCACAGGGCAACAGTTTATGGTGGCAGCAAACAGCAGAAGCAACATGAGCAAAATGGGAGGAGCAGGAAAGAGTAAGGCTCTCTCCCTCCCTTATTCGGTATGCAGATTACCCACCCCAGAGTGGTTGAACCACTCATAACCGCAATCCCAGCATTAGACTCTGAACCAATCACAAATTCTCAAAGCCTGATGCATGACTGTATGAGGCTTTGAAGGGATATCTGACACATGACAGAACTCTATTATAGAAATAAGCTTTTTTCAACTGTCATATCCAGGACAGTCCTCAAACATGACAACTGCATGTTCTGTACACAAGTACTGCTTACACTGACAGCACATATGTGTTGTTTTCCTGGCACAGTTCACATCTTCTTTGTTTTCCTGTTGTACCAGTAGCCCTTTGTGATGCTGGACCTGGACCTACCAGCTCACCAGTGTGCTCCACAATTTTCTGCACAGTTGCCTAGGCAGAAACATTTCAGTTTTCCTTCATTATAAATGCTCTCTTATCAAGTCGAGTCCAAATCCTCTAATAATATTTCTCTGTGATATTTTGCACTTGTTATTTTTTTTGAAAACTATCAAAATACTTACGGTACACATGATTAGAATTGAGGGAAATGCAACCATTGGCCATTGCTGTGTGCATGAAATGACATCAAAGTTGCTGCATAGCTCATCAAAAATATCTGTTCTATGTCTGGTTTTGTGGTTGAAAGTTCCCATCTCAGACTTCTGTTTTATTTAGGTTTCCCTATCAGTACTTCCCTGGTGGTGCAAGGCTGACAGCAGCAGCACCAGGTTGCTTTTCTTCACCGTATCTGAGGCCAATGTTAGACCTTTCTGGAATCCAAAGATTGCACTATACCATTCTCTGTTTGGAAATTGCACCATTTCATTTGGCGTTTCTGTTTTGTTCCTACATACAGTTCCTTCACTGGGCAACTTGTGCTCCATTAGCAAACGTAACATCACTTGCGAGCCAGTTAGAAGAGTTCATGCAGTTTTGAGCTTCCCATTAAATTTTTCTATATACTTAAAACTAGTCCAATAATTAATTTTAATATGCATGCAACTGATTATACAACTTTAAGAAAAAAAAAATTTTAAAATTAGAAAGTAAGCTTTGAAACCCTCTACATATGGACTTCCTAGTACAACTGCCATCTCCACAGAGAAGGCCAAAGTGTCAGAACAATGAGTTCTCAAAGAATGAAACGAGAAGGAATGATTCATTCAAGAATTCGGTCAACTGGAATGAACTGCCTACAAAGTATCTTGCTTGCTAATTATAGCTTTTAAAGCTTTCTCCTACCTTATTGGAGGTTAAACTCATAGACAGTCACACACAATTTATTCCAACAGCTGGAATTAACTGGCATCCTTGCACAACATTTCTGGAAGAAATTCTTCTATAGCGGCTTTTGCATTTGTATAAAAGCAAAAACAATTTCTCGGAATTTCTATCCATATAACTAATCAAGTCTTTAATTTAAAAAAACTAAACTGCTAAGATTTTCGATTAACAGAGACATTACTAGCATACTCTGTGTGGTCACTGTATTTAACATACTCTGAAAGAATCATTTCTAAATCATGAGCAGTAAAATTTTTAAACAGTGATAGATTTACGACACACAAATTACGTCGCACGTAATCCTCTTTGCAGAACTCATGAAATATAATTCACAAATTCTGGCTCATTCTACCAAAAAAAAAAAAAATGTTAGAACTACATCTTCAAATTTGTATCATATTATCTCTAAAAAATATTTTTAAAAGCTTTATCTAAAAATGCTTACTAGGGCCGGCCAAATAGCTCAGCAGATTAAAGCACCTGCAAGCAGGTGCAGGGGCTGGGGGTTTAATCATCAGGCCTGCTATGCTGGCCCCGCCCCCAGGGCATGCTGAGACAGCCATCGAGACTGGATATGGTGGTACATGCCTGTAATCCCAGCTCTTGGGAGGCTGTAAACGGGCGGATCACTATGAGTCTGATCTAGTAGTGAGACCTTGAACATGCTGTAGACCCTTCCCTAAAATACTAAATAAATAAATAAAATTACTCCTAGGATAATAGTTTGCATACATATAATATTTCCATTATATATAACACAGCAAGGCAGGCGAGAGCAAAGACCCATCGTAAGAATGAACAAAAGGTTTTCTAGCACTGCAAATGTCCCTCTATGAGTGTTGTAATTTAATTTTCAGAAATAATTATAGTATGGTTTTAGTGGTTTCCATGGGCATTTTACTTAAGGGCAGGATTTGCAAATGACTACAATAAAGCTATTATCTTTCCATTTACAGCTAAGTTGTCCTGGAGGGCACTCTGGGGCCCCTTGCAAGTCTTGATTGTGAAACTAGTAAGGTCAGAAGCTCACTTACATACAAACACCATCCCAGAACACAGCTGGCTGCATCCCTGTGAATGAACCTGGAGTACAGCCTGGACATCCCAGACATACTGTGAAATACAGGTCACATCAGCTCTGTACACAAGTCTCGGCTATGGACGTAAGCGTACTCTTTATGAATAGGTCTCCAGTGATTCAAACGCTAATGTAGCGTGAATCCTGAGTGGAAGCCAAAATTTTGGCAGCATGGGCACTGCAACCAAAGGTAACCTTTCACGATTTCCTGGGGAGAATTTAATTGCTTGTTTGAGCCTAAAAGGACATAAACTGTAAATCCAGCAAAACAACTTAATCAGGAAATACTTGAAGTATTGCCAACAAAGGGCAATTTGATCCTTGTAGCTGCTGGCTGACGTTGATTTTTTAATTTTTTAAAAAACATTATTATGGTTGGTAGGAAATCATCACCATACCCTTATAATTATACTTACTGTTTGGATTATTAGAAAAATAACATTTTGCAGCTCTTCACAACTTCATGAATCCACTAGATTACAACAGGCCAATAAAGTAGCCAAAAGTGGCAAATTGCATAACTTCTTTCAAATGAAACAGCACATGCTCAGCTTTGCTGAAGAACCTGTCCATGGCCACACAGTAGCTACGGAAATCAGTAGTCACTCCGAAAGTGTATTCTTTCTGATACGCAAAGCCATTTTTAGTTGTCCCCATTAAATCTATTTGAATCTAACAAATCAGAGATTTCTGATCTGATTTTCCAAATGGCTCACGGTTCCTGACAGCAAATGTCTCTCCAATTATTTGGCAGTCTCACCTACCAATACCATTTTCAGTCTTAGAACGTGCATGAAGATGGCTCCTGGGGCTCTGTGGGGTCACCTGCCCTGCTCTTTCACTAGCTGTATTGTTCTGGATAATGATAGTAGCTCTTAGAGCAGTGTGGGGATCCGATAAGATAATGCAAGCAAGGCTGCAAGCCAAGTTCCCAGTTACCATGGTCTCTGCAGAATCAGCATTCTGCGCCACTGCCAGGCTTTAGTTCTCCAAAACTCAGCTCCAGGCACGCCGGTATCCTTAATCCACGCCTTTCCTGGCAAGCTGCATCTCACAAGAATCTTTACTCATTACTCATTTTAGATTTCATTTGTATTTATGAAAAATTTTGAACCATTTATGAATATAGGACCATAAAATTATTGGTTAGTTCTATGGAGGAGTGAACCAGAGCCTTTGCACTGAGCTGTATCCCCAGCCATTTTTTTAAATACTTTTTATTTTGACAAAGGGTCTCACTAATCTCTAAGTTTCCCCAGCCAAACACAAATAATTGAATAAGAATTGTTCACTGCCTCGCTCTTAGTCTCCTAAGTATTCTGACATACTCAGTGGGAGGTAATTTTTCAAACTGCTCTAATCATCACTATATTTACATACCAAAGACAAATTAGAATCAGAAAACCTTTAAATGTTTCTGATGATAAAGAATAAAAGTACTCATTTGGGGTAGGAGAATTAATGAGATGAAGGAAAACAGTCTGATAGCTTGGTCCATCAAGACAAAAATTGTAAGACTATGAACATGAGTTTTGATTATTAATGTATGATATTCTAAATAATGGATGGGCTCAGGATCTCCATGCTCTCCCCAAAACCAACACAAAGAGGGTGAAAAGGAAAAGTTTATGAGTTCTCTCTATTCTCTTAAGGACTGAACTTTTGAAAAGAGTAACACAATTAGTTCATTTTACCAGAGTGATAATTTATTAAAACATTTTATCAGCATTACACATACATTCAAAGTTGCACAAATCGTAAGGACCCAGCCAAAGTGGATTCATCCCCCCCAAACGATATCTGGATTAAGTAATATACATTCTTAGCATTGTAGAAGCTTTTTCTTATCAGCTTCTAAATATTACTTTTGAGTTACTAGTATCCTGATTTTTAACCCCACAGATTGGTTTTACCCATTTTCTGCACAATTTTTTATGCTTTTCTGTGTCTGCCCGTTCAGCAAACTTATTTCATAGGGTAAAAATATGATTCCTTCATTAATGCACCTAAGCTTTCAAGGTGAGCACGGGCCAGAAAGGCTCAGGGCCCACAGGTGTTGCCCAAGGGAGAATGCTCTGCGATTAAAAGATGAAAATAAGTTACTGAGTAGCTGAGGAGGTGACAAGTGGAAGGAGCATGATTAAGAATGTGGAAGAGAAAGACAATTCCTAAAGGTGAACTGGAATTGCAGGGAGAGATCTAAGGCTGCACCGGCTGGGTACAGTGTGTGAGAGCGAGAACAACAAGCTGAAAAGGAAAGACATGAAATGGCAGGCATTGTGATAAAATAAGCTGTCATTCTGATAAAAGTTCTAAAACATTTTGATAGATTTCTTATGAAGAAAAGGAAAGGTCTAACTTAATCTGACCACAGACAAACTGGGGGTCAATGAAAATAGTATTAACCCTGACAGCCATGGGACATCTGGCTCAGGATACTCAAGGAAAGGAGAATTTGGTGTTAACTGGGAAAGAGCAGTATCATGTTCAGCTAGAATGGTGCTGGGCTAGCCACGATGAAACAATCCAAGCCAAGAAGCAGATTAGGAAATCTTCATAAAGAGATGAGAGCTGGTACCAAGGCTGGATGAATTCTCAAGAGGAAAGAAAGAGGGCTGAAGCGATTTCTAAGATGCCCAAAGTAATCAGAAAGAGAAGACTTCCACAGAGATCTGGAAGATTTGGAAAATCTCAAAAGGCAGATAAGCAAATAAAAATACAGTATGTCTATTAAATATTTATCCTTATACTAAAAAAGAATACATTCACTGCTTATCTGAAACCAAGCTTTGGTCATCCTATATATTATCTGACATGCCTGAAAACTTTGGAAAAACGAAGAAAAAAGGGAGCAAAGAGAGGCCTCAAAAATGAATGACATCTGAAAAAAATTGTTAGTTGTAGCAGCAAATGGTGTTAAGTAAAAAATTAAGGCCAAGAATGACCAAAAATGTTGAAAGTGTTTTGTTTTGTTTTTAAATGGAAGACACTAATAATGTGGTGTGTTTTATTTTGGTGGGTAGGTTTTGTTTGGTGTGTAGGTTTTGTTTTGGGGTGCTTTATTTTCCTAGCAATAATGAAGACAGGACCAGGGACTTCACACAGGTCTACATCCCAACCCCTTTTTATTTTTTTATTTGAAGCACAGGGCCTCACTTCAGTTGCTGAGGCTGGCTCAGACCTACAATCCTCCTGCTCTAGCCTTCGACTAGCATCCTAGTAGTATAAGTATGCATCACCACATCTGGCCACTGCTAACCTCTGAGGGAAAGCATTCCAGCATTTGTTTTAAAAACTCTATGAAAGATTAGATTGAATTCCATGTTTGAATTATTGTACTCATTTCCTTAGCTTATTGAATGAATGCTAGTTAAATTATTCTCTTATGAAAATTGTCTGAATGAGAAATCTCTTGCCCTTCTAAAGACACAGTGTTAGGGCCAAGGAGATAGCTCAGCGGCATAAGTGCCTGCCTGGCAAGCATAAGGACCTGAGTTTGATTCCTGAAATGAAAAATCAATCAATCAATCAATCAATCAATCAATCAATTAATGATAGGGTGTTAGACACTGCAAATCCTCCTCTTCCTACCATGAGGTTAATAAATCTTCTTACAAAGCTGTAAGTTCTATGAAGATTAGTTTTCTAGATTAATACATGCATCTTAAATTACTATTAAAAACTTAAAGGAATGTCTTTTCTCTCTTTTTGTGAAGATTACAAATTGCTTAAAATTATTTTATGACTCAAAGGGCCCACAGCAATTAAAAACAAGACTGTTTTTCCACATATTGATTTCCATGAAATTAAAAAAAAAATCTCTCTCATCAGGGAAATATGAAACACAAATTGCACTTACTAAACATGAGCTGTACAGGATAAACAGTCAGCAGGGCACAGAGGCACGCCCCTGTAATCCCAGCATTTGGAAGGCTGAGGCAGGAAGCCTGCAGCAATTTCAAGGCCAGTCTGGGCTACACAGTGAGTTCAGAGGCAGCCTGAACTGTACTGCGAGACCCTGTCTCAATAAAAGAAAAAGAAAAGAAGTGTTTAATTTTCAGCGATGTGCTGATGTGCCTATTCATGTGCAAGTATTCAGAAAGGACTGTATCCTCAAAACGTTAGCACTGAAGAAACTTGTTAAATACCCTCTGGATTATAGGCACAAAATAAATTATTTTCCTTGAAACCACAGAAGAATAAACATGCTTTGTAACAAAAGTCTGTATATTTGAAAATCTCACCACTTGACTGTCATCTCAAATTTGCTTTTGCATTATACTTCACCCCTGAAATAGAACAGAGCACATACTGCCCTCCAATGACACATAAAGCTTCCACTAACAGCTTCACGTGCAGACCTATGCAATGTATCACTGCACTTAAGGATCTGCCTAGATGCTTTATGAATCCCAAAAGCAACATGGCTTTACCAAATCATTAAAATAATACGCCCATATATTCCTCTAGTCATATGTTACTGCAAACACCGCAATATGTACAGTAATACAGCGGGAAATAAAAGATTAACAAATATATCTATACATAAAGCTTGTCATCTGCTGTACATATTTTATGATTTTGTTTTGCTAAAATGCTTCTGTATTAATGAATATTTAACTTGAAAGAATATAGATTTTATTAAATATGGCAAATCTAAAACTAGTGGATTTTTTATAACATGCATAAACTTCCAATTTGAGGGGAATAATTTCTAGTACACCAAGTTTACTGCTCCTTGCTCAAAGCATGTGAGTATATTTTTAACAATTTAGGTAAATTTGAAATTATAACAGCATGTGCTTATTTGCCAAGTATATTCAATAAGCTACTACCACTGTGGTAAAAACCTTCAGAGAAAATACAAGAAGCAACCAGAAGTGTAGTTATTCAACACCTTCAATAATCTTCAGTTTAGGGGAAAAAACTGTATAACAAGCCACTGTACTTCCATGTTTTCTTCTATTTTCAGTTTAGATTTAGCTCTAACAGATTGATACTTTTTAGAAACATCTTTTGCATTAATTACTATTTGCAGCACCAATAAGTTCTGCTATATTAATTGCTTTATGAAACAGCAAGATGTTTAATATTTAGCTAATCCATTTTGCCAAGACTTAATTGGTTATGGGTGAATTCCTGCCAGGCAAGTCTTGACTGTTTTCTAACACATTCATAATCCTGCTAGCAAAGACTGAATGTCTTAGGCTTGGAATGAAATCTGGAGCAGGAATTGAGGTAATAATCTCCAGCTCCAGGCCAAGTACGATAGCAAGTCCCAAAGGGTTAAGTCTTAGCCTCCATACAAGAGTCTGCTTCTGGGAAGCGGCACACCCTACTGTTAAGTGCTGGGCTTTATAGTCAAATGGAATGAGTTTGAATCCATCTGGTTATCAGTTCTGTGGATTTTACAAGCTGTTTGCTGGAACGGGTAGGTGATGGGAACTCAGTAGCTTACTATAATACCAATCATTTGTAATATTCCAAATGTAATGACAGAAAAGGGGCAGAAGAAAAGACCTATTCCAAGCCCAAAACAACTCCAGAAGTCCCTCCAAGTAGAAAAGCTTAACAGCTTCCCATAACCTTAAAACCCTTGAGTTCAGCTGAAGGCATTTAGAGACAAGCATGTATTAAGTGACTCTTAAGTTTGCAATTCCTCAAAAAGTCACACAAGGTTACTCTACTGGTTGATACATTATGTCAATTTGAGAAGTTTAGAAATTTAAATAAGTGACTCAACAGAGAGCCAGGGTTCTTTGTAAACATCCTCATAAGAGGAGGGCATGGACCTTGTGTGAGTTCTACGCCCCCAGCCCCAGGGTAGCTTGCTTACAATGTAAGGAGGGGACAGAAGCTTGCTAGATGCCACAGCTGCTGCTCTTCCCCTTGCTCTTCACTGTTTCCTGCTGCCGTGCACTGCTGCTCTCTGCCATGTGCCCCTGCGCCTGGGAGCCAGCCGAGTACAGATGGAAACCTCCACAAACTGTGAGCTAAATAAACCTTTCCTGTCTTCATTTTGAGTGTCAGGTATTTGCCCAAGCAACGAGTAAAAAGTAACTGAGACAGTTACTTAAGTAAAGACTCAGTAAAATGCTGTTAATCATGGAAACCTGCACAATTCTCTGCCCACCCCCCAAAAAAGTTTCCCTACTAACTGCAGATCTCATCAAGAAAATTCACAGTCACAAATATGGAAAACTGAACTGTCACCATTAAAACTGACCCCTCCTGCTTGTTCCTTCCCACACTAGCCCTAACCTGAAGGACAAAGGCAAGGGGCAGTACCAGCTCACAGATAACCAAAGCGCGGCCAAGTTCTTGCTTATGATTTCCTTCAGTTCTTTTTCCTGTCTCCTGTTCAAGCTGTTAATGCTTTGAAAAAGTACTACTATCAATTCACTTCTCCTGGGTATACTCGGGGACTGGAATGAGATAGCATGTGTTCAAAAACTACAAATACCTCCAACTAAACTTTCCTCTAACTGTCTACTTCTGAACTCTCCCACAACACATGAGGTGGCATTATTTACCTCCACACATGCTGTTAATTTGTTTCTCAAAATTAAAATAACAATTATGTATTTGATGGTCTTAGGACAGTGGCATGACATTCCAAACTGTTAAAAGAAAATGAGAAATACCGAGAAATCCGAGTGACTCCTTCCTGGCACTTCACACTAAGGTAGATGCAATCTGTGAGGAGAGCTGCCTCATAACAATGTCAGGTCTCTAAGCACCTTCTCTACAGTAACAACACACACAACTTTCACTCCAGGCCTGTGCTTTGTGATCCTGGTAATATAAACTGCTGAATCCAAAATGTCCCCTAAATCTCAGTTCTTTTGTAACATGAAAGAACTAGATTACATAATCGCTAATTCTCTTCTCAGCTCTCACATCTTCAGCTTCAGTGATTTCTGGGATAAATGGCTGTCAGCTCAGTGTCAACATGATATGGCATGAAATCAGTAACTCAAGTCCTACAATTAACTGCTGCCACGTCTGACTCCCTTTTTTTCTGTAAATAGTCCTAACAACCTCAAATTTACCTGTGATTAATAAGACATTCACATTGTTCTCAGCATTTAATAATCCCCATAACTGGGCACATTATTCAATTCCTTGCTCTCAAGCTTCAGGACATTTTCCCAAGTTTCATGACATTTTCTCATAGATCTTTGCATCACCAGCTTTTGCTCTCATCAATCACCTGATGGCTTCCCAACATTAATGATTCAGCATCACCAATTAAACTCATGGCTATAGTACCAAATGCAAGAGCAAAAAACACTTTAAAAGTAGTACTACAAATAAGATGATGCCTAAAACGAAACCCTCATTAACTTTACAGTAGATTAACAGTGAGTACAAGAAGAGCCTGCAATTTCATTATAAAATTTCAATTGTAGGGGATGGAGGCTCTCAATTTTGTTAATTTTATTCTAGCAAAAGAAGCTCTAGTTTAGCCTTTAATCCACCTGTGTTGTTATCACTCTTTCATTCCCTCCCCACCCTTGTTAAGAGGTAACTCCTTCACTTCTCCACCTTGTTAAGATGTTGTAAACAAAAAAGAGCTAATAAAAAGGAACTAAGACTGGCCAGATAGCTCAGCAGACTAAAGTACAGGCAGAACATAGAGGCCAGGATTTAATCCCTGGTGTGCCATGCTGGCCCCACCCCCAGGGTGCACTGAGATGGTGACTGAGACTGGACATGGTGGCACACACCTGTAATCCCAGCACTTAGGAGGCTGAAAACAGGAGGATCACTATGAGTCTGATCTTTGTAATGAGACCCTGAGACCTTGTACTAAATACATTTTGAAAAAAAAAAAAAA
>NW_004524857.1:1057808-1079716 GCF_000260255.1 Octodon degus
TCTCTCTCCCCCCTCCCTCCCTTCCTTCTCCCTCCCTTTTGCCCTTGTTACCTTTGCTATCTTCTGCTGCATGAACTGCTGCTCCCTTGCTGTGCCACTCTGCCTTGAAGCCAGCTGATTAGAGAATGAAAGCTCTACACATTATGAGCTAAATAGGGCTTTCCTTCTTTAATTCTGGATATCATGTATTCTGTCCCAGCAATGAGAGAAAAAGTAAGGCACTCTCCTAAAGATTACTTTCTTTTTCAGTTGAGTAACCACTAGGGCTCTTATTTTATTACTGCTTAAATTCTGTTAAAAGAATATCATCTTAATTCTGGATCAGTACCAATTTGATGGCCATAAGGAAACAGTAAATTAGCTAGTCAGTATTTCATAGTGTTTGTCCTATACAGCACAAAAAAGTTACCAACAATTATATCAGCTAACTGTATCATAAAAAAACTCAAACATAACCCTGTAAGTAAACAACAACATAAACAAACAAAAAGATCATAAAAGGAAAGTCATTTCTATGAAAAGCATGATATGATTTCAAGAAAGCAGCATTTTAATGAGGTCTTCAAAGAATGGTCCATAAGTTGGGAGGGCAGAGGTTTGGCAAGTGCGAGGATATGGTTCTCTCTGACATTCAGCTTTCCTGGCTGCTTGTCTTCTGTGGAGTCATAAAAGCCCAACCTGTCAATTGCCAACCTTTTTGCTTCCTAGCTGCCTGAGGTATATAATAATTTTGTTATTGTTGTGATATCAGGTTATCTTCTCTCACTGAACAGTGTTTTATGCTTAAATCTCATGACACAAATAGGTTTGTGTAGTTTTAAGGTGAGTATTGTATAATTTTTTTCCTAAACCACAAACACTTGCTCAGTTAAATGTAGTGACATCATCAAAATCCCTGAGTCCATTTGAATGATATTAAAAGAATGTGTATATTCCTTTGAGACAGAAGATTAGGGGATGCTAAGGGGACTGGACAAAAGGGCATCACAGTCACAGAGAACTGAGAAGTCACAGTGCGGAAGAGCTTTGCTGTCCTGGACCTGGTATCAGAAGAGGATACACAAGACAGTGACCACTGAATTCACAGCCACTGTGGTCTTTCTACTCTTGGAGGGATTCATCCTCTATGTTGTGTGTATCTTACTCTTCTTTCTGCACTTCACTTTTTCTTCATTTTTTTTCCTTCTTTTCCTTTAAGTAAAATTGTATATTCAAGTTCAAAAAAATTAAATAAAATTCTAAGATAATACATAGCACATTTCCTATGATGACAGGACAGGTTGGCTCACACTTGGAGACCTGTGAAACCTTCCTGATGATGACCTGAGCACAATGTCAGGTGCCCTCTTTCATGACCTTTTATTTTATTTTATGTTTTAAAATTATTTATTTATTTATTTGGTACAGTGTCTTGCTACACAGTTCAGACTCATGGTGACCCTCCTGTCTCAGACTCCCTAGCTGTGAGATGACAGGCGTGCGCTACCATACTCGGTTCCAGGGCCAGCATGGTGCACCCAGGGCTCCAGAGCCAGTGCAGCATGTGGTACCAGGGATCAAACTTGGGACATTGTACTTGCCAGGCAGGCAATTATGTCACTGAGCTATGTCCCCAACCCTGTTTCATGATTATTAAAAAGGCTATCCAACAAAGTCTGCGGAATTAGTCTTGTAATTCAATCAGTATAATGTTTATCTTCCTCTTCTAATTTTAAAATCTTTGAGGTATGAGGTATGATGAGCTTGTCTGTCAACTTGACTACATGGCAAGACTCACAAAGGCGATGGGTCACTGAGGAACGCTACCCTTCAGTGGGCTAATCCATGGATGCTCAAGGCTGGATGTGCTGTGGGCAGGTGCCACCCTGCAGGAAGGGAGTCCCTGATGACGGGCCTCTCTCTGGAGGCAGCATCTCTGTTGGCATGCTCCACTGTGCTGCTTGCTGGCCACCATAAACTACACAGCTCTGCTCTACCACACCCTTCTGCCATGATGTTTCTAAGTTGGCCTCAGTGGACCACAGTTTGAAAGCTCTGAAGCCGTGAGCCCAAGTAAATCTTGCTTCTTCTATGTCAGTGTTGGAAAACCTTTTTGAGATAACTGCCCAAACTGTGACCCTAAAGCCACCTATATATCACAAAATACCAACATGGCAATTAAACCTGAGTAATGAGGTTTTAATTTAGAAAAACCCATTTTAACATATTTTGTCCTACACAACAAACAAAAACACATTTTAGGTCAGTGTTTCAGGTCATGTGGGCAGAAAACTAGAATCAGAGAAGCAAGGTGATTCCTGAGACGATACTTGCGAACGTGGCTCAGAAGCCTGTAAAATTAGATTCGGGAAAGAATTTGGAAAAGTTTTGAAGATGTGGGCTATAGACCCCTAAGATATGCATAAGATTGATGGGCAATTCTGGCTACAGCTCAGAAGATCATAATGCTGTGGCAAAGGTCAGGTTTGTGAGGCTTCGGGGGAAAGAGAACTCGATACACGCTGATACAAAACCTGTCTGCGGAGAGAGCCTTTTTACCAAGATGGCGCCGAAGGCGAAGAAGGAAGCCCCTGCCCCTCCCAAAGCTGGAGCCAAAGCAAAAGCTGTGAAGGCCAAGAAGGCTGTGCTGAAAGGCATCCACAGCCACAAAAAAAAGAAGATATGAACACCACCCATCTTCTGTGGTCCCAAGACACTGTGGCTCCAGGGGCAGCCCAAGTAGCCTCAGAAGAGCGCCCCCAGGAGAAACAGGCTTGACCACTATGCCATCATCAAGTTCCCCCTGACCACAGAGTCAGCCATGAAAAAGATCGAGGACAGCAACACACTCATGTTCACTGTGGATGTCAAAGCCAATAAGCACCAAATCAAACAAGCTGTAAAGAAGCTCTGTGACATCGATATTACCAAGGTCCATACCCTAATAAGACCTGATGTAGAAAAGAAGGCATATGTTTCACTTGCTCCCGACTATGATGCATTGAATGTTGCCAACAAAATTGGGATCATCTAAACTGAGTCCAGCTGGCTAATTCTAAATATATACTTTTTTCCCAGTTTAAAAAAAAAAAAAAAATCCTGTCTGCATTTGTCCCTGACCTGAAATTTTGCAGATGGCTACATTTAAAAGTGGAATTCTACTTAATCTGGTAGAGCAGGTTTCAAAGCAACCTAATATTCAGGAGGTGGCATGGGTACTGCTCACAGCTTTTAGCCAGAGTTATGGTGACAAATGGTAGCAAAGGGCAGAGACAATGTACTTGAAAAGCTTGAATTTTAGTCTGAAAAGAACCATGTGTAAGGCTGGAGTCAAAGAAAGCATGGCTGATCAAGAGAACAGTGCCACTAAAAAAAAAAAAAAAAACAAAAAACACAATGCTTTGTGCAAGGAAAAGAAAAAGCCTTCAAGGCATCTCAGGAATAAGTAATCCAGCTTATTTACTTGTTCAGTTTCTCACATTAGTGAGACAATATAATGCTTGCGCATGTGGATCTGGTTTATTTCACTCATGAGTATGCCTCGAGTTACATCTATTTACCTATAATAGTCTCCAGTTTATTCTTATTTATGGATGAGTAGTACTCCATTATATAAAAAACCCACATCTTTTTTATACACTCCTCAGTTGATGGGTATTTGAGTTTTTTCCAAAATTTATCTGTTACAAATTGTGTTGTTATAAACATGGGTGCACATATATCACTGTGGTATGATGTTTTTAATTCTTCTGAGAAGATCCCCAGAAGGAGAATAGCTGGGTCAAGTGAGCCTTCCAATCCTGGTTTTTTGAGGAACCACCACACTGACTGCCATGGTGGATGCACCAGTCTGCACTCCCACCTCTAGGAGAGAAGGGTTCCTTTGTCCCTGCAGCCTCTCCAACATCTGTCATCAGTTGATTTCTTGATGACAAGTCATTCTTTCTGGGCTGAGATGTTATCTCACTGTCATTTTAATTTGCATCTCTCAATGATATGAATCCTTGACCAGATACATTATTTGAAAATATTTTATCCCAATTTAAGATTTGTAGTTTTGTCAGTGATACATTTTGACAAGCTAAACTCAATTTATCAAGTGCCCTCATTTATAAATTCAGTTTTTCTTATCAAAGAAAACCTTTAATTCAAGATCACAAAAATTATTCAACAAACTTTTAGCCAGGAGTTTCAGTTTTATGTCTGATATTGAGGCCTACACTCAGCTTTTGAGTCATTATTTATATAAATTAATATTTTTGCATGTTAAGGGTTTAATGTTTTACTATTCATTCTATTCAGTGAGTCTACCATAAGTTTATTCAATAAGTTTTACCACATCCATAACTGTGTTATTGTTTTGCTAAAGAAGTCTGCATATATGTTCATGTGAAACAATATGGTTTCTTCGTAGTATCTGTCTTTAACAAAAAGGGTAATCCTAACTTCACAAGATGAGATGGAAAATTTCTGTTCATCCTCTCTTTTGGAAATGAGTTTACATAAGAGGGATATCACTTCTTCTTTAATTATTTAATAAATACTGTCAGTAAGCCTATCTGGGACTATGTTAGGGTTTTGTTTGTCTTCATGTACATGCGAGGAGATTTTAAATAATTAATTCTGTTTGTTTATATTAGAGTTCTAATGACATTTTTTATGTCTTTTTGAATTTTTTTTAGCATTTCTGCTTTGTATAAATTTATCCATTTAATAACAATAGCCTTGATTTGCTGGGATAAAGTGTTATATAGTGTTCCCCCAAATCCTATTAATTTCTGCAGGGTCAATACTGATGTCCTCTCTTTTACTGATAACTGGTAAATTGTGCTTTTCTTTTTTTCCTTGATTAATCTACCTAGAGGTTCATTAACTGTTATAGCAAAGAATAACTGATTTTTCGACTGATTTCATAATTTACTGATTTCTATTCAGATCTTTGTTACATCTTTCTGTATCCTTTAAGACTAATTTGCTTTTTCTCTCCCTATATTCTTAAGGTAGAAGCTTAAATTACTAATTTGAGATCTTTACTTTTTTCCTAAAAGAGCTGCTTACAACACCAACTTTTGCCCTAAGTGCTGCTCTAGCTACATCCCACACATTTTGATGTGTTGCATTTTATTTTCAATGTGATCAACATATTCTGCAATTTTCCTTAAGATTTTTCTTTGGCTCACAGATTGTTTAGAAGTTGCTTAACTTTTATGTATGCCCCAAGTAATTTTGTTGTTTATTTCTAACTTAATTACTTTGTGGCTAGTGTCATGCTATGGATCAGTTCAATCCCTTTAAACATATCGAGGCTTGTTTTCTGGTTTGATCTACAGTCTATTCTAAAGAATGTTCAAGGCATTCTTGAAAGGAATGGATGCTCTCTGTGGTCAGATGGAGCGCTGGTTGTATGTCATACTGCTTTTGAGTTCAAGTCTTTTATGTTGTTGTTTGTCTAGAAGACCATCAATTATTGTGAATGAGTCATTAGTATATCTGATTAAGATCACTAAATGCTTCTTTTAATTCTCTGCATCTGCTGCTTCTTGTGAACTTGAATCCTATTGTTGGGTTGTACACATTTATAATTGTGAAGTCTCCCTGAAGTATTAATCCTTTTATTAAATGTCTCTTGTCTCTAGGAAAAATAAATAAAGACTCTTCCTCCATTTTTGCTACAAGTTCTCATTTGATACTACTGTAACATAAACAATCCAAATTTCTGATAGTTATTATTTACATGACATCTTCCATCCTTTCCCCTTTAATCTGATGAGTCTCTAGAATTCAAGTTTTTCCCTTACAAACAGCATCTCAATGCACCTCTTTCTAGCAAGTCTGAAAATCTATCCCTTTTGACTGCAGTTTTCCACATACAGTTGTTGACACGGCTGGCGATACATCTGCAGCTGCTGTCTGTTCATTTTTCCTATGTTCCTCCATTGTTATCTCCTTTACATCAAAGAAACCTTCTTCTTGGGTATATTTTAATGTTCTTCTGTTGAATTGTATTGGGTACGAGGTCTTGCTACGAAACTCAGACTCATAGTGATCCTCCTGTCTCAGCCTTCCCAGTACTGGGATTATAGGCGTGCACACCACACCTGGTTTCAGTGGCTAGCTCAGCACCGGGGGCCAGCCCAGCATGTGGCACCAGGAAGCAAACCTGGATCCTTGCACTTGCCAGGAAGGTGCTTAGACCACTGTGCTATCTCTCCAGCCCCTCTTCTGTTGAATTTTAACTATACTACATTCATAGTAGTTGCTCAAGGAATCACAGTGTTCAGTCTAATTTATTTTGTTTTACACCTGGTGACTGTTGACTTAATACGCATAAAAATACACTACCTTTATTCTAATATTCTCTTTCAAGCCATTATCCTCGAATATGTTGCACCTAGATTTATATTCAACAATATTATAATCAATGCATTAAACAATCAAATGTCCTTTTCCAAATTAAGACAAGAGTGACATAATGTATTCATAAACTTCTGCATTTGCTAACAAATTATCATTTCTGATGTTCTTCATTTCTTCAAAAGTGAGTTATTGTTTGTTATATTTTTTTTAACTTCAGATTTTCTTTAGTATTTCTATCAAGCTTTGCTGATCTGAAGATGTCTTCAGCCTTCATGTTTGAAAGATAGATTTGTTAGCTACAGAAATTTAGTTGTCAGATTATTTTGTTTGTTTTCTTTTCTTTGTTATGAAGCTTTTTCATCTGTCAGTACGCTGCTTTCATGCCCATTAGTTTAGATGAAAGGTCAGGTAATGTGCTGTTTTACTCTGGTTGCCTTCACCAGTTTCTCTTCAGTTTTTTTTCCTTTGAAACAGTTTTACAATGAGAGATCTAATATTGTCTTTCTGCTTCTCTTAATTGTAGTTCACTGATCTACTGGGAGTGATACATTAATTATACTTTTTCATTAGAGTTAGTAAGTTTTGTCAGATTTTTAAAACTATGTTTTGCCTATGTCTCTTCTTTTTATACAACTGTCAAACTCCTTTTGAGAAAGCTATTCCCAATACACAAGCTGTACCTCTTTTAAAATAACCATTTAAAAATTGTCTGTTTACTATCCTCCTTGAGTGTTTCTTTTTCTTCTCTTTTTAGGAATTGAAATAGAGTGGTTCTTAAATGTACAGGAGAAGCTGTCTTAATCTACAGCCTCAAATGCATAAAACACTAAACTGTCAGTGCTTATAACATGCTCATGAATGGCGGAGCCTCATAGTTTGTCCTCTTTTGACTGTGATTACGTTAGAGGATACTACACAGCTCACGCAGAAAAGCAATACAACAGCCTCTCAACTATTACAAGCAGCAAAGTTGTGCCAAAGAGTTGCATTTTTAATTTCTTACATTGAACTCCGTCATCAATGTTTAAGTTTTAGTAGCTAGGTTAATAACTATTGTGACAAGTAGTTTATATTTAGATTATGAGTTTACATTACTTTTTAATTAGTCAAGAATTTTTTATTGAACAAACATTTCAGCTAAAATCCCAGTTAAAATCCTGTCTACTGGGAAACTGTGGTAAAGGAAAATTTATTTATCTTTAGGCTCTGATTTTCTCATCTCTAACTTAGAGATATAAATTCTTACATACTCACATGGGATTAATAAAGCAGCATTCCCAAAAGTTTGGCAAGGTAAAAGTGGAAAAAGCCCATGGGGAAATTTTTAAATTAATTAATTATTATGTATTTGATACAGGGTCTCACTATGCAACTCGGACTCATGAGAACTCTCCTCTCTCAGCACTAGGATTACATGCCTGCGCCACCACGCCAGACTCAGTCAGTGGCCTGCACTGCATGCCCAGGGGTCCAGGGCCTGCATGGCAGCTGGTACTGGGGATCGAACCAGGTCCTTGCATTTGTCAGGCACATACTGAGACTGCTGAGCTATCTCCCCAGACCAATCCATAGGAATTTTTAAACAATTATAGATGCACATGGATGACAACTGACTACATAACCCTTATAAATATGTCTTAATTATAAAACTACAATATCTTAGTTTGTCTTTCAAGTTCACAAAAAAGGACAAAATATATCCATTTTTACAAATTAAAAGAGCCAAGAAACCAGTTACTTGACTAAAAACATAAATTTTAAACTCTACTGACACACACTAGAAACATATTTTTCATAGGATTTAAAGTTATATGCTTTAATAGCTTATGATTTTTGTTACTATCAGCTGGCAGATAGCCACCAAATTATTCATACTATAAAGGATAAATTGTAGCAATTTCCATGAACTTACTTAGAATTACATTCAAGGCCCAAAGGTCCTTATCTTTCATGTACAAAATTTTCACCTGTCACTGATGAAAAGCTCCAAAGCAATTCATATTAATTCTGAAGTGACAGATAAACAAGATTATTATAAGCAGCTTAAAGAACTATTTTAACAGTAAATTGGCATCATACTACAGCATGTGTATTAAGAACACTAATGATACAGTTGCAGGTTGCTCATCCGGGTAAAAGATTCCTACTAGCTTGACTATTTTAATTGATGGCTCTAATATCTCAAGTCCCAACTTCATTTCAAAACTGAAAAAACCGAAGGTGAAATATGTTAGGTACTTTGGTCGTGGTCACTTAGCTAAGGGGAGAGTCTCCACAAGTCTTCCTCTGCTCTGACTTCCTTATGGTGCTCCCTCAAATTCATCTTTTCATTTCTTAAACAGACTTAAACTAATTTGTATGTAATGTTGGTCAAGTGACTTCTAGCTCAAATGCAGCGCATTAGCAATTCTTATTAATACATTTTTATTTCTAAGAGATTTTCACTATTCCTTGATTGTTTCTAGTTGTAATGGTTCATATCTGGCTGTTCCCCCATCAAGCCTCCCACAGCCTGAGGACTCTGGGAAGTGATTAAGATTTGCTCAAAAGCATTTGAATCCAAGTAGCTATGCTTGAGAGCCCAAATACCTAGCCACTAGACAGAACTGCCTCTTGTGTGTCATCAGTCATGCTGACTGAAATCCACTACAGGAGCCAAGCATGAGACTGGGACCCTCCAATATGGTCATGAGAAACCTCTGACTGAGGCGATCTCCACTGTCTGACTCAGCTTCCAAATTAGCTCATACAGCACTAATGGACTTCAAACTAACATGGTACAGTTAGTGTCTTTAAAAACCCTTATCAATGAAAGAACTGAATTCAGAAATAAGCACAGAATTGTTCCTTTAATTATTACACTCCATAGCAGACACCCATTTGAACATCACCCACTGCTTAGGATCGAATGCTGCATTGACCTTGGGTTACGGATAATTTAAAATTCTGTCTATACTCTCCTTGTTAATTTAGAAGTCATTACAAGCTGATAAAGAATTCAAACACCAATAACCATGAAACAAACAGAGAAACAAGTGATGGTCCTCTCTCCCCGCCCAGAACTGCCTTCGAATCCTGATGCAGAGAAGCAGAGGGCCCCAGAGCCCCTCCCCGTCTAAGGCCTGAGCACTGCACGTAAGAAGGAGGGAATGGAAGGCCAGGGTTCCCTTGGCCAACCACTCTCTCTCCACTATGAAGGTGACAGAGGTCAGATGTCTCTTAACAAGAAGACTGAGATTATAAGCAAAGATAATTATACACCTACCATTTAAATTCGACTTGATCACTGCAACTATGTGCTTCTGAGACTAGCTAGCTAGGAATGGAATCTTCTCTTTGAGTAAATGTGAAACCCCAACAATTCACTCAAAACTTGTGGAAGTAGGTCTTTATTACTTCACACCTACTTAGTTGACCTGAGGATCTCTGTTGCACTAGTTCTCTGCTTTCAACCCCCAACTAGCTACCATTGTCTCAGTACTGTTCAGCACCCTGACAGATGGGCAATCTGTGTCCTCACAAGTGACAGTTTGTGACTCATTCAAGCTCCCAGGAGAAATTTTATTTTCACAAAAAAAAAAACAAAAAAAGGAACAATAACAAAATAGCCAAATCACCTTGGAGAAAATGAACACATTTTCATTTGTCTAATATACATAAACTTTGCTAAAAGGAATACAATGACAAGTATTACCATAACCACACTCTGACATGTTCACCTCTCAAGCTTTTGAAAGTGGATGCAGGTCTCAGTCCACTATAACCTACAAAAGGCTTTGTGAAATTGAGAAAAATAATACCTGGAGTAGGTTGAATACCATTTTCCAAAATCTCACGTCCACCTGGAACTTCACAATGTTGCCTTATTTGCATGTCTTTGCACATGTAACTAACGGAGGTCAGTTAAAGCTACCCTGCATTAGAATAGTCTCAAATTCAGACTGATGAGGAGAATAAGCCACACAGTGACACAGAAGACCGCGTGAAGCAGAAGGCAGAGCTGGAGTGCTGCAGCTACAAACCAAACACCGTCAGGAGTCAGAGAAGCTGGGAAAGCATGAGCGGTAATTTCTTTCGCACCCTTCTCACAGGGAGGACAGGCGGGCAATGCCTTCATTTTTACACCCGCCCTCCAGCCCTGAGAGAACATAAACCAGCTTCAGTTATTAATCACAATATCCCTAAAAAAATAATGCAACAACCTCAAAATGAAGCTAAGATTGGTAAATTACCAACTGAATTATAATTCAATTAGATTTCAACTCCAACTTTCAAGTTCCACAAGCCATTATAGCAGAAAGTCATGAGAAAGTGATTCTTGCTTGCTTGCTTGCTTGCTTGCTTGCTTGCTTGCTTGCTTTTGCGGTACTGGGGATTGAACTCAGGACCCTGCACTTGCCAGACAAGCACTTACTCTACTGAGTTACCTCCTCAGCCCCAGCGGAAGTAATATGTTAATAAAAATAGACATTATAATGTAAGATAAACAATGTTATGAAGAAAATCAAATAAAGCAGTTAGACATTACAATTTTAGTGGCTCAGTAAAAAGCCTTATTTTCTATTTTGTAACTTTAAGGAGTTTATAAAAATTTATTTGCACAATTAATTTATGGTCTTACTATAAATATAGTACTACAATTAAAAATTTTCAATTTACTTTTTATACCTCGTTTTTGTGCTTTTCTGCTGGATGGTTAAGACCAAGATAGAGCAAGACCTATATAACAAGAAATGTAACTTTTGTATCTGCCAAGATCAGTCAAGTCCCTCAGGATTTACCCTGAAACCCTGTACTGCAGTTTGTAGATCCTTTGTCAGTGTCGGCCATGTGGATGAGTCATGGCCATTGCTTGATTAATTTGCTCTCTGTGAAAGCCTGAGAGAGTGTTTTCTCTCCATGTGACTCTCCTTAGGCACACTCTACATATGAAGGGCCATTTTGTATCTGTATACACAAAATAGAATAGATATACAGCTACTTTCTTTTAATTCAATGAGAAGAAAGATTTGTACTAATAGTGTTTGGACAGGATATCATGTCTTCATCTTGTACTATGAATAACCACTATGAAGACAACAATATGCAATGTATTAATTATTGAAACTATAAAAGAAAAGAAACTGTCCTACTAATTGGTTTTGAAACTGTCTCATTGCCATTTGTTTCCTCAATCAAGTCAGAAAAATAAAAAATAAAACATAAAAAAATAAAAAAAATTCAAAATGATTAATGAGAAGATGAAAATACTTTATAAGTAGGTTAACTGCTTGCAAATAACTAAAGTATAAGACCCTTCCTTTCCCCCTTAATATCCTCACTGCCTCACCATCTCTGCTTGTTTGAGTACCACAAATTTTCTTAGAAATCTGTACATGCATGTAAGTATAACAGGACAATGAAAACATACACAAAGGGGGAGAGTGGGTAAAGATGTGGGGCTATTCAGACAGAGATGAAAGAGCCCATGCCACATTAAAAGTGCTGTGTTATACAGTTTACCAGTAGAGGCTCCTTTTTCCTGTACACAGTTTTACTTTCCTTTAGTTACTTTTCTTTTTCTGTACCAGGGATCGAACTGAGGATCTTGCACTTGCCAGGCAGGTGCTTATGCCACTGAGCTATCTCCTGGCTCTTTTAGTTACATTTTTGAACCCATTTGTTCCTTTCCTCTCCTTGACACTTTACTGTACTACATGGAAAAGTCTCCCATATTTTTTCAAAAAATATAACTGCTTTCATAAACTCTTCAAAAATATTTTTCTCCAAAACTCTTATGCTTCCTTGATATAATGGTTATATCTCTGCATGAAATAAAAATACAGCATGAATTCTGTTCAAAAATCCATCACAGGAAAAAAAAAATCCATCATAGGGCTGGGGAGATGGCTCAGTAGAGTAAGCACTTCCCTGGCAAGTTCGAGAGCCTCCATTCAATCCCTGGTTCCGCCAAACAAAAACAAAAACAAAACAAACAAACAAAAAACCCTCCTATTTGAACCCATCCATGTTTCTTTAGGGGCTGGTGATATAGCTCAGTGGCATAAGTGACTGCCTGGCAAGTATAAGGTTGCAAGTTCAATCCCCAATACTAGAACGAAACCAAAACAAAACATAAAAATCCACCATAGTTTGTTGCTTAAGTAGAGGTTCTACAAACTAATTTTTCAGGTGTACTCTTTAGCTCTGCTCCAAACTACAGGCAACTTTAACTGGGTGACTTACCCAGTGCATGCCTCACTTTCTTCGCTTTAAAATGGACAAGTGACTGCACTTAAGCCAGCAAGCTTCGTGAGCATTAGCCGAGGCGAGGCTCTGTGCGTGAACAGTATGGAAGCACGCACTAGCCACTGCCAGCTGATACTGCTCCCAGCTTAATGTGAAGTGGTGGTTCATGAGATTATTCCAGTTTTGCTTTAAAAATAATTCTTGCCTGTGCAACACATGATAATATCATCAAGAATACACGAACACAGACAACTGGTGCCCTCAATTTCTGGTCTTGGAAAATGTTAAAAGAAAAAGACTTTTTATTATATCTATGATACAATATCAAAGAGTAAGAACATATAAACTTTGAGCTTGTTTTCAAGATTGGATATCCTATAATACTTCATTTCACTTCCTTCCACACCTTTGCTGTAACTCTAGCCTTCTAACTCATGCATTACCAACCAGCAGCATTCCAAATTAAAATAGATAATCTGGCCTTCAGGGCTGCTACTTAATTTCTCTAAGCTGTTATCAAAGACAAAGTGAGTTTCAAAGCACCTAAACCTGAAATAAGGCATTATGCACTCCAGCTTGAGGAGATAAGGTTCAAAGTCCATCCCCAGACATAAATCTAGGTAAGACTAGGGTTGCTTACAGGTATCTCCACTTCAGATGAAAATTATGCTACAAATCTTAATTCCCAGCTAATCCTATAAGGGGAAAGCAATCACTTAAAAAAAATACTGAAGGTGGTGCTTTCCCACTTTGAAATCTCTTTGTTCTTGACATTCAGTGAATGAAGAGCAGACTGAACAGCCGAAGAGAGGCAGACTCAATATTCCAGCGCTCCCTACCTCCGCACAAACCACCCTGCCACCTCAACCATGCAATACTGGACACCTCCCCAGTGTCTCCCACTGTCCTTAACAGGTCAGGTTCTGCTGCTAGGCATTTGCAGGAATTATCGTGCCTTGATTTCTAAAAGTACTGATGGGAAAGGGCAGAAAGGCTCAGCAACAGTAACAGCTTTTGCTTCTGCACATAAATGTTAGAAAAAAATAAAAGAAGGCAAAGGAGAAACAAATAGTCAAAACTGATCCAGAGTTCTTCCTCCTATAATAGTTATTTTACCTCTCACAGAAATTAGGAAAACCCTCAAAATATTTTATTCAAAAGAAAATCCAAAGCTGTGTCATTAGTCCTTCCAGCCTTCAATACTTCTTCTATACTGTCTTCAAATTACTCAAAAATCTAAGTTTAAAGACTCCTTAAGAAACCAAAACCATAATGCCAACATACAGAGTTTCTAAGAGATGATATAATCCAGCTCCTAGTTTCTGAAATTAGGGTTATTAAGGCCTAAAGTTATAAAAATGATACATTAGCTTCACTGTGTCTCCCATAAATTCACATGTTCAAGTTCCAGAACTTCAGAATGTGACTGTGTATGACTGTGGAGACAGGCTCTTTATAAAGTAATTAAATTAAAATGAGCCCATTAGGGTCCATCCCAATCCAATATGAGGCATCATTATAAAAGAATGTCTGGATACAGGCAGGAAAGGAAGACCCTGCGAGGACAAAGGAAGAAGATAAATACCTTCAGGTAAAGAGAAAATTCTAAAACAAACTTCCCTTGAGGCTCTCACGGGACAGTCATGACACCTCAACTGCGGACTCATTATACTATAGAACTATGGGGCGATAACCTTCTGTGCTTTTAACTACCCAGTCTATGGTTCTTTGTTATAGTACCTTGGCAGACAAATACTAGTGTTACATAAGCTCATCTCAAGACTTAGAATAAAGTCACCCTCCTGGAAAAACCCAGGCTTCAGTGTACCAAGTGTCACCAGGCTTCTGCTGCCCCATGTTGCCTTGAACCTACCCTTCCAGGTGCTAGAACCTTGCCTCATCCCAGAAAATATGTATGATGTGACCCTACTTGCTTTGTCCACTGGACTGCTACCAATGGATCTGCTTGTCACAACAGTTCTGTAACAGCACTAGGAACCTGCTCTTAACTTTGAACATAGATCAGCACCCACAAAAAGTTTAGCCTGGTTAATGTCAACATATCGTAGGGAGCATGTCTGATGGCCAGTTTCATTCACCAGATGCCTTCCAGGTGTTGGGTCTTGCTCCTCTCCTATTCCCTCATATTTCGGGTCTACCAGAAGCAAATTCAGTGGCCTTGTCAACTTTGCCTTCTTCCACAGCTCAGATAGAAATGGAAACCACTGTCCCAACTCAGTCAAAGGTCTTCAAACCCATCAAATTGAGCACTCTCTTTAGACAACAAATATTTTTAGTACTTTTCATTGCCTTTGCTACTATGAAATGAAATTCACATGTAATATGATGCACATATACTCCTAATTTCAAATATTTACATATAATTTCAGATGTGCCAATCTTTATGTACCTAAAACAGATCTATAGATTAAATATACAATGTATACAGATATGCATACAAAAGTATGGGCTTAGTGCCGAGAAATGACATTCATAGATAATAAGACAAATGCACACATACAATTTCAAATATTTATAATTATAATTTCAATGCCTTTATCTATGTAACTGAAATGGTAAAGCAAAACAGAAAGAAGTTTATAATACAACAATCTCTTGAAATATAGAAATGGGGACAACTATATTGGAAAACATACTGAAGAGTGTTGCTCATATCTACATGTAGAATCAGCATAAGTACAACCACTACAGATGCAGACTGATCCAAAGCACTACATGAGTGACTTCAATAACATAAGCAGTGATACCATTAGCCACATGACTTTTCTGGAACATGAACAACTTATAGTAAAGTTCTCAATGAAACACAATTCTGTCTACCTTGATTTATACTATAGATCTATTTCTGGAAAATTTGCCATGTATTAAATCTGTGCAGAGCATATTTTTTGATTTCATGAGAAACAACTGACAGTTATAAGCTCAGAGAAATGTAAACAGGGTTTTCACTTCTGTGAATGTCTAGCAATTTATGCAAAAGCTTTGTAGAACATGAGATAATTAGTCACTGTACTAAAATAGGAAACAACATTTTTTTCCTGCAAATAATCAGATAATACATGCTTCACCTGTTTGGGGGCCATCCAGTGTGCCATGAGTCCACAGCTCTGAGACTGCAGCCACAGGCAATACATAAAGAAATGGAATCGGTTGCGTTCAAACAGAACGTGACTTACAACCAAAGGTTGAAGACCACAGAGAGCAGTAGTCTCTCTCAGTAGAAAAATCTCATAAATACTATGGATATCCAGCTTGCAACCACTACATTTCAGTGCACTGTCTGATTACTATGATGACAAAAACAGCACCTTCAGACCAACAGCCAACCCACCCAGGGCCCACTAGTAATTGGGAATCCTGATCTAACCCATTCCTATGCACTGCTCTTGGCAAAGACATTGCATTTGCTGATCTCTTGCCCTCTTCTATGCCTGTCTGGAATGCAATTTCCCAATCTTCTCTTCAACATTTAATCTTATTTCTAACTCAGGTTTGAACTGATACCTTACTTCCCTTAACCTTCCCTTAAGTAAGAATTTCCTTGGAATTGGCAGTACTTCAGAAATGATTTGGCATAGATATGCCACTACATATTAATTTATTATCTGTATTTTCTGTCTGCCACCTGAAAGTAGATCCCTTGAGGACTGAGAATATATCTAATATGCCATCATATTTATAGACTCTAGTTTAATGATTTTCTGTAACTCACTCAACGGCAATTAGAGTGATTGCTCTTCTGGATGGAGTGGATATAAGGTTCCTGACTTCACTAAAATTATGTATGAACAGACCGAGGGATACACCATTTCCAATTCTAAGAAGAATGATAAAGCAAATAAACAGAGTGGTAGCGTGGTGAACACAGACGGTAAAATAACGCTTAGCTGCTATTTTAGACAGGATGGCCAGAGGAAACCTCGCTGAAAGAGGCTATTTGAATTGACACCTGGAATATAGAAAGAGCAAGGAAGCACACTGTAGCCAGAGGGAAGACACATGTGAAATGCCAGAGACAGGAAATGTGTGGCACAGCTGAAGGAAACCAGGCATGCAGCACTTGAGATGGTCTGAAATGAAGGCACTGATACAATATGGTTTAGGGTTTTAAATAGATAACATCAGTTTAAAGAGTACAGGGCAGGAGTGGTGAGGACTAATAAGAAGCTGGGGCCGAAGTCTAAAACAGAACTGATGATTCCCTTGGACTGAGGCTGATGGTGAGCAGAGACTGGAGCTATCCGAAGACCGTGCAGAGGTACTGTTCAGAGATACAACCAGGAGGACTTGCTCAGGGTCCAGACTGAGAAAGGGGAGCACTAGACGTTCTTACTGATGTGAGAAGGATGTACTACGAGATATGAGGCAGGGACCACAGCTGAATGCAAGTCTGACATAACTGTTCTACAATACAGCTGACTCTTGAAGGACTGAATCAGCCTTACCTTCCCACAGTGAGCTACACTTGGAGTGATATATTATGCTTCTTACACATTATAGATTCTAAAGGTGATGATACACAGGCAGAGCATACACACAAAGCGGACGGAGGCAGGTTCTTATGAGAGCTGTGTGTGTGTCATTCAATACTTTATAGATGCCATTTAATCTCATGAACTGAATAAAATCAAACAAAGAAAGTCATCAGAGGAAAGAAGGCCCTTTCCAGTCCTGAAGCACTCTGAAGTTTAGAAAAAGAACCACCCTACGACAAAGAGAGAACTTACCTACTTGAAAATCTGGGGTCAGAGAGAAAGATTCAGCCATACGCCAGCTGATGAAAGGTTGGGTACAGTAGAACAGAGAGGCATATTTGATTTGGTCATGAGGAGGAGACTGGCAAAACTCAAAAGTTTAACAAAAAAAAAATGAAGTGAGATGGAGAATGGGACACTAGAAAGTGTGACAGTGAGATAGAACAGTGTCAAGTGCAAACCACATCAACAGTAGCAGAAAGCAAAGCAGGCCAGTGTGGGGGCACATGCAGCTGTGGACACTTTGCTAAAAGCCAGTGAGGTAATCACTGTTATTTATTGTATTTGGATCAACAGAAACAATAGATGTTATCCCTTCCGTGTAAAAATAAACTTAGATCTTAGGTTGAGGCACTCTGTACTTTTAGAAAGGTAGTACAGGCAAAGCCATTCATCATATGTAGGTGTTATAAACCTGAACTGAGACGTTCCCACCAATGAGTGAAGGTACCTTTCTTTTCTTCAAACAGAGAAACTTTCCTATGCAGAAAGTAATAAATAGCACAACTTTATTTTACGAAAACTAAAATTTTAAATAAGACAACTACATCATAGAAGTTTTTGTAAAAGTGGCATAGTAGACAAAATATTACAACATAAGTGGCTCAAATACATAACAACTATGTATTAATATGAAAGCCAATAGGAAATACAGTAAGGGGCAGGAACAAAGAAATCAAGAAAGACAAAACTTAAAAGACTTAACAAGACTGTATGATCATCTCTTGTTTTTAAGATTTTTCCCATAACAGCCATGAATACAATGGTAAACTAGCAATATAAGTTAGCAGCTCTTCACACGTATCCAGATGTATGTATAAAACTCCTCAATGTCATACATAGCCTTGTTTCAACGTGCCACATTTTTTCCCATGATAAGACATACAGCAGGATGGTCTTTTCTTATTTCACATGGCCTAAAAGGATTCTCAAAGGCACTGATTTGTTACTTTCATCTTCCACCTCCAACGGGAGACATAGCAACGCAATTTCACCCCTCTACAAATGCAGCAATATTACTTACATAGCTACAAGCATCAGGGCAACAAAGACGCAGAGATGGTAAGTGAAGGTGCCTACCTTCCCTGATGGCTGTGAAAGGTGTCCCCTCTTCTTCCTGCAGCCTGATTACTTTCAAGGCCACCAACTTCCCGTTCACCCTGTGGGAAACAAAAGACAAGATGAAAAGAATTTGCAAAAGCATGGGCCTATTATGGTCCTAATTGCCTTTCTTACCATTTTTATTTTATGTGCACTGGAAATGAAAGTGACTCAATTATATCACCACAGCAAGACTGGCTTCGGTGCAGCTCAGAATTATAGATCATCATCATAAATACCCATATTTTAAATATTCACACTTGTATAGGCCAAGATTTAAATGAGGTTTTCTGTGATTCATTCTGTTCCTTCCCAAAAGAAACTAGTATTTAACAAAATCACATCTGACAATTATTCTCAGATTAACTAAAAATCAAACAGTCAAAATAACTTATTCTTGGTTTCTCAATAGCTTTTCCTTGTTTCTTTTGCTGAAATGTCCTCATTATCATTCTTCACATGAAGTTTTTCAATCCCCAAGGACAAAAACTGGACACTTCTCAAGTGTCTCTCTCTCTCCCAGCACAAGTTCTCTCTCTTTCACCCTCTCTCTCTCTCCTTCCCTCGCTCCCCCATACTCATTTCCCCATTTTTCCTTTTTTTTGTACACTAAAATCTGTAGAATTTTTCCTAAAATTACATGGGACCTAGTTCTGTCTGTGTTTTATGTTGTATAATAAAATCATGAATATACTCTTATAAGACTCCTCAGACCTGTCCGAAGCAGGTGGTTCTTCGAGACATACCCTCATGTTTAGCCCTAATTAAAAGCGAAACTGTACTGTGGAGATAACTTTTTATCTAGTCAATTCTATCAACCACAAAGGCAAGACTGCACCAGCCTTCTCCCTGATGGCTCTATTTTCCACTTTTACTAGGCCTAGTTTTTCTTGTTGTTGTTAACTAAAACAGATTCTGTTAAAAATACATACCAAAAATATGAAATCCACAAGAAGTGAGTTGGTGAGAAGTACACTTCCCAACCACACCCTGCTCCAGCCACCCAACTCCCACTCTCGGAGGTCATCACTTACCATTGCTTATGTATCGCCATATTGAAGACTTGCATATATGTACGCATTACGCAAATGTGTATATACAAGCATAATGTACACACATATTATGCATATACACATACACAGTATAATTACAGAATGCTGTCTGTATTGTCTTTTGTTGAATATATTTTAGTGATTTCCTTATACATTCATAGAAAACATTCTCTCACTTTTGAAAGCCCACAAGATAGTCCTTTATGTACGTGTGCCATACTTAATTTAATCCTAGTACTCTACTGACAGGCATTTAGCTTATTCCCATTTTTTGTTATGATGGTGGTACAATGAATATTCTCTTACATGTAATCTTATACATATAAAAGGCCCGTATGACAGTTTTCTAAAACAAAAACTGCAAAGTCAAGAAATGATGCATCTCTAATCACTAACTTTGATGAACATTATCGGTGTTCAGTCAATGTTTGATTCTGTCAATCTGATAAGCCAAAAAAGGTTTCTTATTGCAATTTAATCATTTGTTCTTTTCCACCTTGGTGAGTAAACCCAGGTCCTCCACCCATGCTACAAAAGCTAGGCAAGCAGTCTAGCCTGAGCTGCCCCTCCAGCCCTCCTGCACCAGGACAACTGCTACTAAAGGAGGACTTAGAGCTTAAGGAACCACCAAGGACAGCTCATGGTCCCAGAGAATCCAGTGCCTAAATCTGAAATAATTATAATGTCTTCTCAAAAAGTACCCCTAATTGATCTATTTTTGCTCAAAAACTATCACAAACACAAAACCTAAAAAGCCAAGGGACTTACCACAGTCTACCAATCCCAGTCACACTTCTCACTGAACTAACTATTGAATTCATTGTTACTGTTACAGGACGTGACAAGGGCATCTGTTTACAAGGCCCTACAGTGTGCTGTCTCCTTGAGGTTGAGCTGCGCTGCTTGCTCCTCCTGTGTCAGCCAGCAGGACAGGCACACACCCCTTTCTGCGCACATTACCTTGATGCCTTAGTCCTGCTCATGCTTCAGATACCAGGCGCCCACCCATACACGACTGTGGGGGGGATTCAGCTGGAGACTACCCTGTGTTTGCTGCTTTGTCCTTTAGGAAGGAGGAAACCTTTGGCAGGGCTTGAGGCTGCAATGCAGTCAGTGCTGACATCTGCACAGATTTTTCTCAGCCCAGCTGAGCTCATCCCTGGCTCCCCAAGGAGGCAGGAACTGATTCCAGGAACTGCTTGGAAACTTCCCCTCATTTACAGATATTTTAGCCTCACCCATAAAACACACACGTGCACACTTCTTCCCACAAAGCTCTCCATTTCTATTGAGAAGTGTGAACTTGTATGTATAGTGAGCTGCAGGGACACTCTTGGCCATAAAAATCATGACTGGCCTATTACACAGTGAAAGGAGGCCAGCCATCAATGGAGTCAGCGCTCTCTAAATACAAGTAGTTAATGACTAATCTGCATCATTTTTGTAGTGAAAACTCTTTCAAACTTACTCTCCATAACTACACGAAAGAACAGGACAGAGAGGGGTGGAATTCTAGTTCTAAAAGTTCTATAAAATAAACTACCAAGCACTAAATGTTATAGGTTGTAACAACTGTAATATTTGATGCCACTGAGATTTTATTATATGTGAAACTAAAACTTTAAGCTCCAGAAGTGAAGGAACAGTTTTGTTAACTGATACATAACTTGTATCTCAAACAGAGCATGCTTTACCAAATGAATTATCATTTACACATTGACATATGTGCAAAATAAAGCCAGAATAAAGTATAAAAATTATTTCCAAAACAATTACAAGTCCAGGGCTGGAGAGATGGCTCAGTGGTCTAAAGCACCTACTTGGAACAAGCTTGGCAATGCACAGGGACTGCGGTTCAATCCCCAGCACCACATGCCAGCCAGCCCCGCTCCCTGGTGGGCTGAGCTGGCCACACACACACACACAATAAATAAATGTAATAAATAAAAAAAATAAAAAAACAATTACAAGTCCCAAAATTTTATAAAGCACTATATTATATTCTTTACTTTTATTTTCAGTTTAAATTTCTGTAATTTGTTTTTGGTGCATGTAGCTAAAGACAAGTTTCCATTTCCTTGCAGTTTTAGAATCTGTAGAGTGCTTTGATAATTAACCTTGTTACGCCCAACAGAAATGTTCTGGAACAATCACCATCTCGTAATAATCTCAGCACAGACCACTAATCAGCGTCTCTCTCCTGATTGCTTCATTGGTTTCCTATTAAGAATCATATTGATCATCAAATTGTTCTTTAACCTGAAAGTCACTGTAAATTTCCCCTTTCTTAATTAGTTTTTCTCTACAAGTCTGGATACTCACCAACTGCTGAGGCCCTCAGTTTTAAAGCTTACTACTTAAAAACATTAAGCTAGGCGCCACCTCTGGAAAAGGTGCCTTTGGCAAAAATAACAAA
>NW_004524857.1:1079816-1087731 GCF_000260255.1 Octodon degus
CTGAAAATTTTTAAATTCTAGGTTATTCACATATAAAATGCCAGTTCTTAGAGAAATGTTTGTTAGTGTATAAAACTCCAAATGTGCATTTTTATCCTCTAATTATCTCATAGATTTAAGCTATTTTATGAAGGCTCAACACAAGTAATTCCAACACATAAATCAAACACTGATTTAAATAACTTACAATAATTACAAAATTCAAATTGAATCAATAAATTAGAGTTGTTTACAGAAAAACATTGAAGATTCCTCCTGAACAAGTCTTATTAATTAAATCAAATGCTAATGAATAGAAAGCAATCAAGGTTTGATTGCCAATGAAGACATCAATTCAGGTAAATAGCATGGTGAAGGATACACTTGAAATTGTACTCATATTATCACAGAGGCTTCCACTGATGACACTGTCAAACTTGCTTCCACTTGTCTTAGGCTAGGTAAAGAGCTGTTTTGTGTCAGAGATTCTCCACTGTTCTCCTTCCAACTGTTGCCATTTCCAGCCGTGCCTCACTTTGAGACACACTTCCGGCCCAGGGAGGGGTAACTAGTTTCTTCAGTATGCCCAACATAGGGGACACAACTCAAGGGGACACAAGCAGAGGAAGCACGGGGAAGATAACTGCATGCACGGACGTGGGGACATGGGAGTACTGGGCGGAACCATGTCCCAGTGGGAGCCAGCTTTCAAACTGCCTCTGTTGCAAAGCCCTGTCAAATCAGAAACTCTGTCCACAAAGGCAGAAAGAAAGTAAAGGCGCTCTGATTGAAAAGGAGGAACGTACTCATGCTCCCACGCTTGGGTTCTTTCTTCATTCAACGGCTTGCGAATCCTACCAGGGGAAACTCTCACTTTGTCTAGCCTCCTTTTTTAGTTTCAAAATTATCAAGCTCAAAGACAGTGTCCTTACAGATAAATATCTCTCAAAGGAAAGCCTAAAGGTTTTATATTCCGTTAGATACCTCAAATTAATAGGCTAACCTAGAATAATGAAACAAAATTACAAATATTATCTAGGTCATCTTTGAAAATAACGTCCATGAGCAAACACCTAGAAGAAATTATGTTATAGGATATAAAGGAAATTAAACCAATATACCTAAAAGAAATTTAATATACTCTGGGAAATCTAATATATTCTGTCTCTTTCATCCATTATGACTTTGTCTCGAGAGAAGCTGTTAAGAAAAATAACACTAAGTACAAGCAAAGCATGCTTTGCTTCCTTGCTATACTGCAACAGGAACAATATGAGAAGATGTAGATGCCACCTAGAGAGTGACAGTAACAAGTGGTAGTGCAGCTTGGCAAGTATTTTGGACTGTTTGGCAAATTTGTTAAACTATTTGAAATGTCACATTTTGATTTATCTATTAATAACTTTTTCTTTTTTTAACTTTTTCTAAAACATTAGTATTCTGTATTAGAAACACATTTCAAAGGCTAAAAGTCTAACTAAATATTCATGCCCTTATCACTACCATCGGGAATACTTTTATGCAGATGTGAATGAGAAGTCACCTCAATACTATTTTTATTAGCTTTCCAGTCACAGATACACAAAGTCCAAGACTCACAAATTGAAGGAGAGGTTTAATCTGGCTCACGGTTGTGAGGAGCTCAGTCCATGACTGTCTGGCTTCAAGGCAGGAACTTCACAGAGAGGAGCAGGATGAAGCACGGCTGCTTACTCTGCAGTGCCTGGGACACACAGCAGGGGAAAAGTCCCAGAGAAGAAAGGGCAGGGATGCAAATGTAGCACACAAGGCCAGGCCTCCACGATCCACTCAGAAGCAGCCAGACACTTGCTCCACTAATTTGTTAGGCATTTCTTAATCCAATAAAGTTGACATATCAGGATTAAGATTCACCATCCACCTTTGTTGACTGCACAAATGAATATATCTCAAGCCATTCTTAATCTCCAATGAAGACGACAAGTTTCTATTTCAACCTAACATAGTACAACTATCCTGCAGACACCCAGATACCAAACAATCCCTTCTCTAAGTCTCAATAGTTCAGCATTTTCCAAAGTCCAGGTCCAAGTCTCTTCTGAGACTCAAGACTGTGAACCTCTTAAAAATAACAAACAAGTTTCACAATCCCAAAGCATAAAGACACAGGTAAACATTTCTATTCCAAAATGAAAGAATAAAGGGATTAAAAATAAACTAAAATAAGACCAAAGAACAGCAGGAAAAACAGTAAATCCCTTAGTTCTATGCCCACCATACAGGGCAAATGGTTGTAAAATGTGACTCTAGCATGGATGGTTCCACCCTATGGCCTTGCCATCTGCAACACATTAAGTCTCTCTCTCAGGCCAGCTTCACTCACAGCTTGAAGTTTCCTGCTCTGATGTTCTAATTTCTGGCCCATCTGACATTCTGAGATTTTTATTCATCTTTGGCTCTATTCCCACAGCAGTGCCCTCTCCAGAGTTCCTAGCCTGGCTCCTAGGCCTCCTCCGAAATCTGTGTGGAAGCCTCTTGACCGCACAGCTGTTGCACTTTGCAAACCACAAAAACTAGCATCAGTAGACAAATCCAAGGTCTGCTGTCAGGGGAAGCAGCACCTAGGCTACATGGAGCATTGCTGCTGAGCCCGCTTGCTTGAGTGGCTAAGCATGATGAGATGAATCCTGGGAACCAATTCCCTGCAAGGCCCTTGTCAAACAAGAGTTTCATGGGCTCTCTTATGAAATGAAAGGTTGACACTTTTGGACCCAAAAGCCTGCAATGGGTGGGGTCTTGCTGATTCCTGAGATATCAGGAGGACATCTTTCCTCTACTGTCTGTATAAAACACTTTATTTTTGACAGTGTTAATCTCTTTAGCAGTCACAATTTCTTTGGCCCCAACTTTACACATGGTTCCTCCTGAGCCAAAATTTAAGTTTTTCAAAATTTGATGCTCTTCCCCAATTCTTTTATGAATTTGGCTAAAGACATCCAACAACATTCATGCCACAGCCTGAATATTATGCTATCTTGACATTTCTTCCATCTGCTTGGTCTACTGTGTTTAATTCCTGTCTCCTGAAAAATCTTCGGACATAGGCGAAATATAGAAAAATTTTCAGCTGTAGTGCAACCCACATGCCATCTAGCCCAACAGAGCTCTTGTTCCCAAATGAAACCTGCTTGGTCAAATTCCTATGAGCATTCTGGGCTTCAGAGCTCTGGCCAGAATCACCCAACAAGATCAGCATTCTAGGGCAGCACAGCTGACAGTGGTTCAGGGCTTCTTGGCCTGCTTCTCCAAACTCCTCTCACAAACCAGTTCCAAAGGATTCTGAACCAATGTTCAGATACAGCCGCAGCAATCATCCCACTTCTCAGACTCCAATTTTCTGTATTTGTCAGCTTTCTAGACAATAAGACATAATACTGGGCTGAGGAGATAGTTCAGCAGCATAAGTACCTGCCTCACAAGCACAAGGAACTGAGTACGATTTCTGGTACCACAAAAAAGAAAAAGACACAAGACCCAACACTTACAACATAAAAGAGAAGAGGTTAAACACTGCGCATAGGCCCATAGTTATGAGGAACTCAGTCATGGCTGGCTCCAAGGGAGAAACATCATGGCAAAAGAGTAAAGTAGGACAAAGGTGCTCAGCTTGGTTCATAAGGCCCAGGAAGCAGAGCAGAAGAACAGTCCCAGAGAAGCAGGGGCAAGGAATCATAATATAGTACCTAAAACCATACTTCCAGTACCCACCCAGAAACACCCAAGAAGCATGCTCTGCTGCACTGCTGGGTGTATGACATAACCTGACAGTGCTATCTATTATGCTTTATTCTGGAAAGAAATGACAGTGTAATGGGAATTTCAAGGTAAGCTGTCATTCTACCTTGTCCTAAACTGGTATCAAAAATATAGATATAGGCCAAATGGAGGATTAACAGTACTTCCTGTAAAATCCAAAGAGTAAAAGAAACTGAACATAAAGAATAAACAATTGAGATGCAGGAAAGAAGAAAAGACAAGAAAAATAAGGAAGGGGAAAATCATGTATTCAGAAGGTAACTAAAACAATTATATCATTAAATTCTCAGTTTTTTGAAGATAGCAGCTAATGTTTAAAATTTTTACTTTGACCAATGTTATATGCTAATAGCTATAATCTCACCAAGAACATTGAAGACAGCAATCTGCACTATAAAAACCATGGTTGAATACCATCCATTATGTTGTTTTTTTTTTTTTTCTGGCTTTTTAGGGTATGTCACTTCTGATATCTTATTTTTATAGTCTTTAAAATAAATTTTAAAAATAAAAAGGACAAGGAAAAATAAGGTTTATGAAAAGAAAAGCTAATGTTCAATTGTTTCATTAATCTCACATGCCTACATCTGGTAATCTGAGAGACATTTGATGATAACAATAGGTAATATAACAACATTGCTAATTTTCTATTCTTGATTTAAAGCTCTGTATCATTTTTATTGTTTTTTAATAATTTTATTGAGAAACAAATAGCAATGAGACAGTTTCAAAACCAATTAGTAGGACAGTTTCAATAATTAATACATTGCATATCATTGTCCTCTTATTGGTTATTGATAGTACCAGATGCAGACATGCTATCCTGTCCACAAACACTATTAATATAAATCTTTCTATTCACTGAATTAAGAAAAAGTAGCTATATATCTATCTTATTTTGAATATACAGATACAAAATGGTCCTTTGTTTGTATCCAATTTTTTTGTTTAGTTTTGACAAAGATGGGTATTCCATTGTCATTTAAATATTACAGATGCATGAATTCAGCAAAATATTCCAATATAGTCCAGTAGTCCATAATAGTAGTGTGTTATCCGTAGTACTGGCAAGGTCAGAAGTTGTTGACTTGAGCCTTTTATAGCTCAGCATATTAATATGGCCCAGGCCATTTTTATTGTTTTACGTTGCTTTGTTTTTGCCTTTGTTCTTAATATTTGCTTTGTTTTTTCTCTTTAAAATAAATGTTTAAAAATCCAAGCATTATAAAATAATCTACTAGCTACCTATTAGATTCTGACTAAATACAAAGTCTAAGGATTTAACCAGAGAGAAAAGTACACAGTCAATCAAAATTATCTACAAAAAAAATGATTGATACTTAAGCATAATTCAACATTAACAATATTTTACTAAACATAGAAAAATTATACTTTGAAGTATAAAAACTAGAATTTTCAATAATGTTTTGAACATGAATAATATTCACTGCAGAAAGCAAAGTTATGTACATTTCAACAACTTTAAGCCAAACAGTTTTGTATCTTTCCAAAAATAAAATCTGTCAACTAAGGGTTTTGGAGTCTTGCTGCCTTGCAATTAGAAGAAACCTCTGAGAATTCAGGCTCCGAAGTGGACAAAAGGATCCTCACTGACTTCTCTGTCCTTGTATTCTCATGGCCTCGGACAAAGCGATCACTCAACAATTTGGGGGGATTCAAACCCCTCTAGAATAAGCAAAATTATTTAATACTTACGAAATTGAAACAAAAACCTGCTCCCTGTAAGTTTCACATTCGGCTTCAAGTTCTGAATCCACAGAGACTATTAAGTGCTCTTACATATAACAGACCTTCATGAACTAGAATTTTAATATACTGATACTCATTCAACAAATATTGAGAGAGTGTGAGTCTGTGCTTGTTTGGGATAAACAATAAGCAATAGAGATACACTCCTGAACTGACGGACCCAAGAGTCGAACCATGAAGCTAGACACAATCATCTACAGAGGACAGAGCCACAGTCAGAGGAAACCCCTAAGCTCCCACTTGGTCACTTTGACAATCTGATCACCAGTAATGTCTGCAATTACAAGACACCCCATACGTTTAAATCCATAAGTCATAATGAAAGTACAAGGGGCCAGGGAGATAAAGAAAGAAGCTAAGAAAAAAGCTGACTGGTCACATTGTGGGATGGTAAGAATTCATCTCATTAGTTTCAAACATATTAAATAGATTACAGTAAGCATTTTCTTTCCCTTTCGTATTCTTCCATATACACTCTACTTCACTGTAACCAAAGAGCAGCTACAGATATGGTGGAATTTCACTACAAATGAAGATGGAATCTGAATATAAGTATTAACCATAATCACTTAATAGATTATTAATGGTTTCTAAAATTATAAGAAGAGCCTAGAAGATATTACAGGTCATCAGATAGACGTTTTTGTGCCTTTATGGAATAAAGTGAACATAAATCTGACTATATCTAAATCTAAGGACTTATTTAAAGAATATGAGAATGAGTTTAATGATACCAATGGATACAACATGAAGAATCAACTTACACTCTAATAAAAATGAACTTGATTGTATAAAGTAGGAAGAATCTTTAGACTTAAAAGGAACTTCAATTCATTGCAACCCAAGTTAAGAAACCATTCAATTTCAAGTGTTTTTTTTTAAAAATGTTGTCATCTTATCACATAACACTGTGGTTATATGTTTTAAAACAGCATCTTTATCTTTCCTTTTTTTTCAGAATCTTTATTTTTTGAAGAATAAATATACCATGAAAATAACATGATATTTAAGCCTTGTTTCAAAATCACTGGAGGAAACAAATATTGATAATACAAGATCAGTTATGGGGTTACCAATGTTTGAAGCTGGGTAATAGTTTCACAGGGGTTTATCATGACTATGCTGTCTTATAATTATTTTCCACAAAAGTTCTTTTAAATCACCTGATATGAACTGGAATAAATGCAATAAAGGAAAACTTGCAATATGCTATATAAAAGGGATAAAGAACCCATTGTAGGTCAGGCAGAGAACGATTCTCTGAAAATATAACCATTAACCTTACAGAAGAAAAAGCAGCAAGCAAATAATATTTCAGGCAGAGATAACTCCTGCACAGGAATCAGACACAGAAGACATAATAGAAAAATAAAATATGAAAAAGAAGAAATCAAGGAAGCAAGAGAAAGAAAGAGAGGAAAGACTAAAGAAGGGAGGAGAAGGGTGGGGGAGGGGAGACGGGGAAGGGGAGGGGAAGGCCCGTGAGGAGAGGTGGGAAGGGAGGGCAGGGGAGGAAAGGGGAGAGGAAGAAAAAGGGTGGGAACTGCCATCTGGGAGATGAGGAAGCTGCTGGAGAGATGGAAAGGAACTAAATCCTGGAGGTCTTTAGGAGGCCATAATGGATTAATAGAAAATCATGGTTTTCCCTTCCTAAGAAGGGAAAGAGCATGGGTATGGGTGTCTGCAGCCCACACTCTATGATGTGGAGAATTCCTGAAGCAGTACAAGTGGGGACAAGGTGGGCCATAATGGTCCAGGGAAGATGTGGCAGCACTCATGCCAGGGTAAGAGAGAAAACAATAATATTCTGAAGATAAAATGAGCTATACTGGCAACCAGAAAATTATAAAAGCTGACTCCCAATTTCCTGATGTCAGTATATAAGTGTTGGAGGCACCATGTTTAAGGTATGAAAAGCTAAAGAAAATGGGAGATTTAGACAGCTACTCAAAGAATTCTGGGAAGATTTGAGTCTGGGAAGATCTAAACAGAGGGAGACGAAGCACTGATATTTATGGATCTATACTCCAATATATAAGTCTGGGCCAGACACAAATTTATGAACCACCACAAGGGACCATCAGTTTCTGTTCAAGCAGGAGTAAAGAAAATATTTCAAGAACGAATGGGAATTCACTGATCAGAGAATGATGTCTAAACATCGAAAAGGAGATTTAGTGTCTCTGCTTTAATGTTTAGATCTTTAATCCATTTTGACTTTAGTTTAGTGCATGGTGATAGACACGGGTCAAGTTTGAGTTTTCGGCATGTAGAGAGACAGTTTTTCCAGCACCATTTGTTAAAGAGGCTGTCTTTCTTCCAGTGAGTATGTTTAGCCCCTTTATCAAAGATAAGATGGTTGAGTGTGTCC
>NW_004524857.1:1088841-1094900 GCF_000260255.1 Octodon degus
ACAGGGCTACCGTTTGGCTCCTGCTCTGCAGGGCTGCCCATGTGAAAGAGGCGAGGCAGCAGGGAGCCAGATGTGGCCAGCCTGCAGCTGCAGGCAGAGCTCCTCCGCCTGTGCCACACACCGTTACCACTGCGAACCCAAACCGTAACCATGACCAGCCCCCTCCCAATTTAAGGGGCGTGGGTTGGGGTCCTAGGGCCTGTGTTTTTCTAAAACATCCTTGGTGATTCTAACGTGCAATCATGGCTGAAACTGTCTGATTCTCACACCAGCTTTCTGCTGCCTCTTCTTTAGTCTGGTCTTTCCCACACTTACATCTGCTCTTTACTATCAAGCTTTCAAACAGTTTCAACTGTTTTGAGTACCTGCAGTGTCTCAGCTGCAAGCTTCTTGATAAGCCTCAGATAATGAATCCGTGCTGCGCTGTGGGTGACAGCCAGTACACGCTGCCAGATGAGTCTGATAAGTGGCAGGCCACGATAGGGCCGTGGCTCCTTCTGGGAACCAAGTGTGTACTCGGTTGGTCTAAGCATTTATTAAACTGTGGCAGTCTTCAAAACACTGCAATGGACCCTGCCAAACACTAAAGCTCCGGAAATTTCTTCATGGGCCTTGTAATCATACTATCTCTAATTCATCCTATTCCTAATAGCGCATCTTGTCATATGATTTCAGAAGTTTGATTAATCCCTCATAAAACTCCAGCTTGTTAGCATACATCAGATACTCACAACTCTCCCTTCTGCTCTAAGTTCCAATCCTGCCGGTGATGGGCACTGGCTGCCCATCTGCCTTCGCCCTCGTCCAGGTACAAATGAAGACTGAGCAGGAGGGGTCCAGTGCTGTTCTAGTGTTGTAGGGCCCACGTTCATGCCCATCCACCTTCAGCTTCTCTCTCTTTCTCTCTCTGTCTCTCTGTCTCTGTCTGTCTCTCTGTCTCTGTCTCTCTCTCTCTCTCTCTCTCTCTCTCTCTCTCTCTCTCTGATTTTTTCACATATATTCACTTTCACACTCTCCCATCCAATCCTTGGCCCCCTGTCCCAGAGCTCTGATATTCTTCTTCCAGAGGGCAGTACAGAAGATAGGCACAAAGCACAATTTCCGACACAGTACTGGGGCCCAGCGGTGAAGAGGCAAGCCAACCCCTCCCCAGGTAAAAGAGATATTGAAATAGAATACTCAAAATTCCTACCATTTATTTCTAGGAAATCAGCCTGCTATAAATTGTCACCAGTGACACATTGTCCAACTGCCAACTGCCTCTTTCCTACCACTACATAATCAGAAACACTCAGTAACATTACATAATCAAGCAGCATCCCACGGGTCCACTAGCTTAACAATCTAAGGAGAAAAATAGTGACTAAGGTACAACATCATTTTTAACTCCTCATCAATATTGTGCTAACTGTTCAGTATCATGTGAATGCTGCTCTATCCTAAAATTTTCACTGCAGGAGGGTAAACAAAAGGGCATGCACAGTAAAGATGATCTTATCTCCATCTACTCTGGTTAACAGAATTCATCATCTATTACTGGACACTCCAAAATACTAACAATGGCTCTCCCATCATTCACAGTTCCTCTAGATAACTGATATTGATGTAACAGCTCAACTCCAAATTTCCTTAAAATTCAACACTCACCTCAGGTCTTAAAACAGAACTGCTCAGAAAACCATAGTGCTATCAAACATCCTGAGATATGAAAATTTAATTCCCTCCTCTTATGTTTGCTCTGCACTTTCACACTAGAAGCTAACTCTCCTTGGAAGCAATAACTCTCCTTGGTAAGCAAAACCGAGGCAGGTCACTGCACCTGTTTCTGTCACCTTTCTTTACCAGCAACATCTTGTGCAGGCAAACTTCAACTGCAAGCTGAACCTTGGCATCGCCGCATTTCTCACTGAGTTGAGCTGTGAGCATCTGGTCCGATGTCTGTTCAGTTTCAAGAGATGTTTATCATCTACTCTGATCCATTGACTTCTGGGGTTTGGGAGCAATGAAATACACATTTCTCAAGACTTTGAAGAGGAATATCTCCTAGGTGCAAGGAACCATTTTGGAGAGAGCAAGTGGTAACCTCTACAGCCTTTGAGAAGATTACCAGCTAACACTGTAGATAAAACTGTATCAAACCACCAAAACATATGATGAACAATGTAAGTTTCTTTGAAAAAGCAAGGCAAAGTTATCAAAAGCAGGAATGGAAAAACTGCCAACTTATCAAGCAAAAGCAAAGCACAAAAAAAATGCCCAAGACAGGAATAGATACAAGGGCAGCTGGCTGCCCAGACTTTGAAATATCTATGGAAAGGCCACATTTATTCCATGAGATGGGACAGTTTCACTAAAAGGAAGTAAAATGCATGCCAGGCATGGCGGAGGCATGCTTCCCAGTACTCTGAAAATGAAGTTCAAGTCCAGTCTCGGCAACTTGCTGATACCCTGTCTGTCTCAAAATACCAAACTTTAAAAATGGCTGGGGATATAGCTCATGCAAAGTTCCTGGGTTCAGTCCCTACTATCACCCCCTCCAAAAAATAATATGTAGCTCCTTATAAGGAATTTTTAAAGATTCACATACAGTAAGGATTAAAATTTACTGGGCAGTTCTATATATTTAGTTTACATTCATAAACACAATATTTACATGGATGCACATGTACTGAAATTACGAATGGAAGGTTGAAATCAAGGCAAAGATATGCTAATGATTTTTTTAAAAAAAAGGACCAATGAAATAGCTCAGTGGACTGAGCGCCTGCTTTGGCAAGTACAGGGACCACAGGGTTTAATCCCAGGTCTTTTATTTCTCTCTCTTGGAAATGGCTCTAGCTAATGATTCCAGGACTATACTGAATAGGAGGGGTGATAGAGGACATCCTTGTCTTGTACCAGATCTGAGAGTAAAAGATTTCAGTTTTTTCCTATTTAGAATTATATTAGCCATTGGGTTGTCACAGATGGCTTTTATCAAATTGAAGTAGAGGCCTTCTATTGCAATTTTCTTTAGGACTTTGAACATGAATGAGTGTTGACTTTGTCAAAAGTCTTTTCTGCAAATGCTCATCCACATGGCTGACACTGACAAAGGATCTACAAAGTGTGGTACACAGTTACAGGATAAATCCTGATGGCGCTTGACTGACCTTATCAGATACAAAAGTTACATTTCTTGTTATATAGGCCTTGCTTTATCTTGGTCTTAACCATCCAGCAGAAAAGTATAAAAAGGGGGTATATAAAGTAAAGCCACATTAATATGCTGACCTGCGAAAGGCTCAAGTCAACAACTTCTGTGGATAACCCACTACTATTGTGGACTGCTGGACTGTGTTGGATTGTTTTGCTGAATTCATGCACCTCTAGTATTTAGATGCCAATGGAATACCCACCTCTGACAGGACTAAACAAAAAAGGGGATACAAAGAAAGGACCATTTTGTATTTGTATATACAGAATAGTTAGGATAGATATACAGCTACTTTCGCTTAATTCAGTGAGAAGAAAGATTTGTACTAATAGTGTTTGGACAGGATATCCTGTCTGCTTCTTGTACTATGGATAATCATTAAGAAGATAACAATGTACAATGTATTAATTATTGAAACTGTCCTATTTAAAAAAAAAAAATCCTGGGTCTTGTATGCCTCATCAGCCCTGCCCCCAGGGCATGGTGAAATGGCAAATGAGTCTGGGCATGGTGGTGCATTCCTGTAATCCCAGTGCTGGGAAGGCTGGAAACAGGAGGCTCTCTAGGAGTCTCAGCTCTGTAGTGAGACCTTGTGCTAAATACATAAATTAAAAAAAAAAAAAAAAACCAGCAGCAATCATGGATTTTCTTGTCTTTCCCTTATCTCACTTTCAAGCACACTTGTCTGGAGAAACACATTACGTGTGGTCTTCAAAAATGCTGCATTTTACATTTCCAGAGAGATCAATTTTCTCCTTCTAAGGTCAAGTTGCCACTTCAAATAGATTTTCACCTTTAGTACCTTTTTCTCCCACAGAAAAATTTCCCCCAAAATCAGAAAAGAAATGGAAAGACTTCTTAGTGGTATTATGACCTTCTCTCAGTCTTAGTTTTCCTAATATGTTCTAGCTAATTCTTCTGCATTACACCTTAAAATCAAGTCAAATATATTCATTCATGATGTTCTTTTCAAAACTTCTAATTACAGTCATTTCAGAATGAGTCATTACACAAGCTGGGATCAGGATACAATCTGATGTCTCACCTTTTATATTTCAAACTCCTCAGCCTTGAGAGAGGCTTACAGCACACTCTCCTCATTTCTCTAGCAGAGCCACAGATGTTCCCTCTGTCTGGCAGAGGCACATGCCCAGCCCCATCAGAGTGAAGCTAAACCCCACTCTCAGGAAAAAAAAAAAAGATCTCTCAATAAGTTGGATGTGATGCACCAAAAAGCACACGGCCCAATCATGAAAGCACACGGCTTTCAGGACCCCAAATACTCACTGCCAAGTAGTAGGAACCACAGAGGTGCTGCGTTTCCCATCCCAAAACACCCACATAATTAAGTGACCTTGGGAACAGCAAGATCAATTAAAGCAGTTCTGCAGAGTCATGGCAGTGGGGGTATTCAGTAGCTCACACTATTCTCCACGCATCCTAATGAAGACCAACACACACACACACACACACACACACACACACCCTCAAGTTAATGTTATAACCAGGATAGCAAGCCAGTAATTTCTTTTTTCTTTTCTTTTTTTTTTTTTTTTTTGGTGTGCCTACAAAAAATTCATGGAGAACTAACAAAGAAACATTTATACTAGCCTGGTAAAAAAGACTAGAAAGCCAAGCAGATTGAGTAATTTTTATTTTCACCAATAAAAATATATAATACTTTCACAATTTTAGAAATTGTTACATATATTAAAATGAAATTTTAAATGATATCAGGCAAAGTCAAATTTGCGTACTCTGATTGACATCTTTCATGGTAGAGAGAGTAGCAGAACAATGCCCTAAAAAACAACATGAATTACCTAATATGAGAGTATTCTCCTAAAAGTAAATGTCACTTACAATGGATTGTTTATAGACAAATAGAGTGTCAAACAAAAGCATGACTGCATTAAATACAAACCTGCATAATTTACTTGTACATGCTGAAGATCAGAGCTGGTGACCTTAATTTATGCATTATTAAAGAGCAGATTAAATAAAGACCTTTATAAAAATTATATGTAACTGGTGTAAGAAATGCCTATACTACTATTAAGTCCAAACCTAGTAACAGAGCCAAAGTACATATTAGCTTGATCTGGAATGAACTGCACTTGTACTCAGTGAGTGAGCATAAACACAAGACAGGATGAGGAGAGGACCACTCAGTGGGGACGCACTCTCGGCCACGGGAAGGCTCTGAGTTCGACCCCCAGTGCAGGGGTCACTGGGAGAACACAACGACAGCAGTCTTTAGCTCAGAACAACACTGATGTCGAATCTCTCTGTTGCTCAAATATCTAGACTGTGGTGGTCCTGGGCCAAGTGCTTTATTTTTAACGTCTCACTTAAGCCCTCTGTACAACAAACACTGCTATTTCACTTTACAAAGAAAACCAGGCCCAGGGCAACTTAGTGCTAAATCACACAACTGCAAGTTGTCAGTCCACCTTTGGACTTAGGAGGTCAGACACCACACACTCTTTGTGATAAGACAGTGTGAGCTACTAAGGAAAAGCGTGAATGACACTCTGATACTACTTCTTCATTCTTCAGAGGTGCTCCGCATATACCTCTGGGTTTTTTCATAATAATCTTGATCAAATTATCTCTCAGTAATTTTCTTTTATTCTTTGTTGTTCCTAATAACTTTTACACATCCCAAAATAAATCAGTATATTTTAGAGTGACGTTACTATATCATATCGTAATGTAACATGATTTATGTTTACAGCACAACAGTTTAAAAGAATTTAAATCAACAACTAATCCTATTATTCTCTTCAACATGTATAAATCTTCTAGACTTTACTATATATCAAATGTTTTTTTTCCAAAATATGGCATCCTACAGAACTTC
>NW_004524857.1:1105605-1106994 GCF_000260255.1 Octodon degus
ATTGAATTAAGAGAATGTAGCTATATATCTATCCTAACCATTTTGAATACACAGATACAAAATGGTCATTCATCTGTATCCCCTTTTTTGTTTAGTTCCATCATTTAAATATTATAGGTGTGTGAACTCAGCAAAATATTCCAAAATAGTCCAGTAGTCCGGAATAGTATTGGGTCTTCTGCTTGACTGGCAATGTCAGAAGCTGTTGACCTGAGTCCCCTACAGCTCAACATAATAACATGGTTTTACTTCTTATACTTCATTTTTATACTTTTCTGTTGGATAGTTAAGACCAAGCTAAAGCAAGACCGATACAACAAGAGTTGTAGCTTTTGGGTCTGACAAGGTCAGTGAAATCCCCTCAGGATTTATCCTGAGACCCTCTACCTCAGATTGTAGATCCTTTGTCAGTGTCAATCATGTGGATGAGTCACAACCATAGGATTTTTTTTAGAATAACATATATTTGGGTCTTGTTTTATGATAATATATATTTGGGTCTTGTTTTATAGTAACTAAGTACTATAATGGCATATTTAAAGCAGTTACATTTTAAGTAATTTAGGCATTGTATTAATAGCTATCCTGTCTGTAATTATTTTTTTTCAATAATTTTATTGAGAAACAAATAGCAATGAGACAGTTTCAAATCCGATTAGTAGGACAGTTTCAATAACTAATACAATGCACATTGTTGTCTTAGTGGTTATTCACTGTACAAAATGTAGACATGATATCCTTCTTACAAACACTATAAGAACAAATCTTTCTATTCATTGAATTAAGAGAATGTAGTTGTAGATCTATCCTATTTTGAATATATAGATACAAAATGGTTGTTCATTTGTATCCCCCTTTCTTTAGTTTTGTCAAAGAAGGGCATTTCATTGTCATTTAAATATTGTAGGTGAATTCAGCAAAATATTCCAATATAGTCAGGTAGTCCATAATAGTAGTGGGTTTTCCATAAGACTGGCAATGTCAGAAGTTGTTGACGTAAGCCTTTTACAGCTCAGCATATTAATATAGCTTTACTTTTTATACTTCACTTTTATACTTTTCTGCTTGGATGGTTAAGACGAAGATAAAGCAAGACCTATATAACACGAAATGTAGCTTTTGTATCTGATAAGGTCAGTCAAATCCCCTCAGTACTTATCCTGAAACCCTATACCACAGTTTGTAGATTCTTTGTCAGTGTCAGCCCTGTGGATGAGTCACGGCCATTGCTTGGCCAATGTGCTCTCTGTGAAAGCCTGAGAGAATGTTTTCTCTCCATGTGATTCTCCTTAGGCACACTCTATATCATTGATCACTTTCCTCTCTGGCCCCATAACCTCCTTGATCAGAAAATTTTGGACACAACTTGAGTTACATGATGTTACAGTA
>NW_004524857.1:1107094-1112855 GCF_000260255.1 Octodon degus
CATCCTATTACTGGCTGGGCTGAGGTAAGAGCCCAGCAGTCTCCAGTCACAACATACTCATATGTTCCTATTAGGGAAAATGGCCCAGGTGAGTGTCTTTTCCTAAAGCCTAATGACTTCTGCATTTTCCTTCCTAGGTGAAAGCAACCTTCTCGCCAAGCAATAAAGAGCTCACTGAGGAAGCAGGGCATGAGCCTAGCAGTCACATGGGGCACAATGCCACTCAGCTGACCTGCCAAGAATTCAGTCTAAGGGAAGGACAGGAGAGGAGGTGGGACAAAGAGACCTCTCTATGTATGTAAGTAGGATGGTTTGGACAACTGTACTGTGCATTTCTGCTGGTCTATGGAAAGGAGCAGTTAAAGCTTCAATTTATTTCATTTCCTTTTTTCGACTGTACTTTTTCTCCTCTTAATTTCTTATACATTTCTTTTTTTCTTTCTTCTTCCAATTTTATATGCATATATCTGGTAATATGAATAAGTGGTTGGAAGAAGACACTATACATTACAACAAATACTGTGAAATTCATATTACTTTGTTAAGTGAAACCCTGTATCACTTTTAATTTTTTCTGTTTTAATTCTAATTTGTACTCTCTTTAAAAATAAAATAAATAAACAGGCAAACACATTATTTCCAGACACAGAATCTCAAGACCCAGAAGACTAAGCTCTACAGTATCCAAATGTGCAGGTGAAGGAAGAACTGGTATAAAACTGTCCCCAAAGCCATCTGATGAAGTCCCTTGTTCTCATACTTAGTCTGATCTGAGTGCTCCTAGTCATTTTCCCCAGTGATTATATAGGTATCATTTATCAACTGAGCATTTATTAAAGCACTGTGACAGGCAGGGAAAAATAATAAATGTAAGGAAGAAAAAGAGATACCAAGCCAGGCAGTAACTAAATCACGAAAAATATTATCCTGATCCTGACAAAAGAAGTAAGGTGACAGGCAGACATCAAGACCACTGCCGTAGGGGAAAAGAAAGTGGACTTAACTCCAAACCCAAAAAGCAAGTGGTGATGTATCACAGAAGCAGGCTAGGAAGGGCGCAGGATGAAGCATATAACAGGAGACAACAGGGGTGGGGGTTCTTACCAGACTGACCTACTAAGATTCTTGCTGAGGCAGGCAGCATGATCAGATATCCAGGGCAGGGCTAACCTGACGTGGATGGGCCTGGCACAGGTGGTGGACACTGAGTGAACAGAGCGCACAGGGAAAGTTCGGGCAGGGAGTCCATCTCTCCCAGTGTCTGCAGAGACCTATGGTTGGACAGGACTTACGGCCCCAAAATCAAGCAGGGTGCACACAGGAGGAGAACAGGTCACTGTCCTGAGGAATCTACCGTCAGCTCAGGTTCAGAAGTGAGATGAGCTAAGCACACTTAATGCCTGAAGAGAAAGAACCAGTGTGCACATTTAGGCCAGAGCTCTAAATAAAGGTGAGTAACAAGCTGTGGAGCTAGCAGGTCAACAGTGTTTACTGGAAGAAGTTACACATGCACATTTAATCCAAACAAAGGTACAGTTTAAAAGGTCCATTAAACATATGTCATGATATAAGTTCAAAACAAAACAAAACTTAAAATAGGTATGCATTTATAAATATAATGAAACACATTAAAAAACAAAATTTCTACACCTTCAGTACTAGTCATGCAAATATACTCTAAAATACCTAATGATAAATTTTTACCATAGCGACAAAGAAAATGGAACATACGATTTGTGAAATTTAGGCCAGCAAGATAGCTCAGTGAACTAAGTGCCTGCTTAGACAAGCGCTTGGACCGGGATTTGGTCCCCAGCACCACATGCTGTGCCAGCCCTACCCGCAGGCATGCTGAGCAGGCCACTGAGACTGTGCATGCCTATAATCCCAGTGCTGGGAGGCTGAAAACAGGAGGCTAACTATAACTCTAAGCTGCACAGTGAGACCCTGTACCAAATACATAAAAGTAAAAAAAAAAAAAAAAAAAATCATGAGATTCTCCTGTGCTTCCAACATACATGACCATCCCCACCCCATAGGACTAGCAATCCTTTCCACAGTTTCCACTTACTCTGTTAGTTTCAATGATACACCATGAGGAAACTGACAAGGTCTTAAAAAGCCCTTCAGTCAAGTTAGACCTCAGCTACGAAACCTACCTTCTAAAAAGAAACCTAATTTCCTTTCATGTTAGACAACACAACCTGGCCCCTTTGAGGAAAATCTGTTCTGTGGTTTTTCCTTGTACTAAATGCTTCAAAATGCAATAGAGCCTCATGAACAGGAAAATGAATGAAATCAACCACCTCAAAAAAGGACTAAAGTAACAACCACAGAAGACAAACTGCATCAGCCTTTCCTATTGACAGAATAATTCAAACAACGAAGAAGTCACAAAAGTCAGCTTTCCCAAGTGTCTGTCCTTTGTGAGAAGCAACCCTCAGAGTCATTATGAGAAAGCATTATGATAGGGTGTCCATGTAAGTTGAAGACAAATGTTAGAGGAGAAAAGTCCCTGGCTTCATGGACAGAATATACTCAAAAACAATTAGGTATCAGACCTAACACATGCAATGACTACAACTGTCATGACTCCACCTCAAGCAGACAGGAAATCCTCAGTAATCACTGGGAGAAATTTTTCCATAGAAGAGCCTTACATGCAAAGCCCAGTCTAAAAAAGCAATCAAAATGTAACTCATGTAATACGTTTTAAAAAGAGAAGTATATCTGTAAATTGGATAAACTATGTACATCTAAATCTCTCTGTCAAGAGTCTGCAGGCAAGAGTCTTTTATTATTATAGTTTATGCTTTTTGTGGAGGAATAGTCATTTGATTTTGTGTTTTATTTTTGTGACAGTGGGGATTGAGTCCAGGGCACTCTATCACTGAGCCACATCCTCCATCCTTTTCATTTTTTATTCTGAGCAAAAAATCTCACTAAGTTGTCCAAACTAGTGATTTCCCTGCCTAAGCCTCCCAAGTAGCCAAGGTTGAGAGGTGCAATCATGTCCAACCATTTAAGGGTTCTAATCTCTCACTAGTAATTTTCTTCTTTTTGTCTTTTATCTAATACTTACGTCTACTCATTTCTTCTACAAGAAAACAGAATGTAGTTACTCTCAAAAGGGGACACTATAAGACTAATGCTCTGTGCCCACAGCAGATGAGTAAGTTTGTCTGGTTACACAGCACAGAGAATTAACTTTCCTCTTTGTTTTTAAAAACACAAATTGTTAAGGAACATATGTCATTTACTTTTTTTTTTTTTTTTTACTACTATCTTAAAAATCCAGAGTACTAATTAGTCAACTGGACTTAAAAGATATTTTAATGTAAAAAAGAAGAGGCAGATAACTCATGTGTCAATACGGATCCATCTGTAGATTACAAAACCTCTTCTCGTGAGAGACTGAAGAGGAAGCATGACTGAATCACACAGGGGATCTGAAGAAGGAAGAAAGGAGTAGGCGTGCTCATTTCAGACAGATGGAACAGCTCCAACTCTGATGTGTGCTGCGAGGGGTGACAGTCGCCTAGGCCGTCCACTACAGCACAGATCAGCTCCAAAGCAAGCAGGACAACTCAGTCCCGTCATGCATCTTGCCCTCTTCATTTGCCCAGCACCCCCAGGAACTCTGCTACCTCCCAGAGGGTTCTTGGTCATACACAGTACACACACTCACGCACATACACACACCCCTAGCTATATAATACAAGAAATGCTGAAAAGCATTAAGGGAAGCAACCACACAGACTGCTTATGAGATGGTTACTACCACCACCCCAAAGCAGAGCTCTGGTCACGTGCCATCATCTTCACACCCGCACTGAGTAGGCAAAATAATCTGAAACACTGTGTTCTCTCCAAGCCTTGTTAATTAAGCAAGATCTTTTTTTAAGGAGATGGATTAGTGGTGTCTTAGGTCAACTCACATCAATTATTAAAAACATGATTAATAATTTAAGGAGCTTCTATCTGACAGTTTCAAAAAATCCACACAATCAAGGCAAATATTCTCAATTGGAGAAAATATGCTAAGAAGTGACTAAAAAGGGGAATAGGGAACAAGGTACACCTTGCAAGGGCTACAAAAAACTCAGATGATACAGAGTAACTTACTTCTCCTATGTCATTTTTAATAAATACCTAACTACACTCACAGCAAGTGCCAAGGTTGTATTTCAGATGGAGTTTGAGAAGGCTGAGTTTCTGATTTACTCTAAAACTGATTTGAAGGAATCTTACTTTTTAAGGTACACACCTTCCTATAACAGTATTTCTCTGTCACTGGTGAGAAGGACAAGAGTATTGGACTAGCCAGTCAGGAGTTAGGTTTGCCACATACTTGTTTGGCAGCAAGTGGGAAGGTAGTAAGACAGCAAGAGAATGCAAAGTCTCCAAGACGAACCTACTCCACAGAACAGAACCTCCCTGAAAATCCACAAATCACTTTGGTGAAATAAAGGGAAAAAAATAGCCATGATGTCCCAGGGGGGTCTGCCTAGGCCAGTGGAAATAAGAACAGCAAATGAGTAAGTAAAATTACAACACGCGCAGAGGGCAACAACTTGGCTACATACCCACGGAGCTGATAATTAACAAAGAAGGGTAGTGTATGCAGAGGGTTTTTTTTTTTATTTCCCCCGAATATGATAAAAATTAAAACTCAGATCTGGAGTGGACTGAATGAGTCTGAACCCTGCTCCGCTGCTTAGGTATATGGATGTAGGTAACTTACTTGGACACGTATAGTCTTTATTTCTTCTCCATGTGTTCAAATCGGTTCTAGGATTATTATTTTTTAAAAAGGAAAAAACAGATGACATTCACCAAAAATGTGAGAGTATGTTCCAAACTGAATATATTTGCTCATATATATTTTCATTGCTCTATGAAATCAATTCCATCATTAATCTTATTTATCACTGAGAAAACTGAACTGAACCTTGTGCTAGACAAATATTCACTTATATTATTTATTTCATTTCTCTAAAATACAAAGAGTATCAAGAGAAAAGACATAAACTGATATTTTATTCAAAAAATCACAATTAGCATCAATGAAGAAAAAGGAGTTAAAAATAGAAACCAATGCACTACACAGGCAGTTCCACAGTGTACCTAAACATTAAACAAAAAGACAGAAGAAACATTTAGGATGATTTCGGTGTAAGTCTGATAAAGGTAACAATAAGAACAATTTCAGATCTATAAATTATCTGAACAAGAAAGGGAAAGACATTACCCAGAACAGGTAGAAGAAAGTTCAAGCCACAGAGAAAACAATTAAGTCTGTTTGTCAAGAATACAATTCAAATATTTCCTTCATCACATTCTCTATCTACTGACTACTTCCTTTCAATCCCTCCACATACATACTCAATCTTTCTCTTTTCATTTAAAACTAAATATAAATACCTCTTTCTCTATGCACTGATTTCACTGAGTGATTGAGTGATTGAATTAATTTGATTGCAGTACCTGGGGATTGAACCCAAGGCCTTTCCACTGAGCTATAGTATAGCCCAGCCTGCCTGCCTGCCTGCCTGCCTGCCTGCCTGCCTGCCTGCCTGCCTGCCTGCCTGCCTGCCTGTCTGTCTTTCTTTCTTTCTTTCTTTCTTTCTTTCTTTCTTTCTTTCTTTCTTTAAATTCCGAGACAGGGTCGCACTAAGTCACTAAGTTGCCCAGGCTGGGTGAATCCTCCTGCCTCAGCCTCCCAGAACTCTAGGGTTACAGGCCTGCACCACCATGGCCC
>NW_004524857.1:1119425-1124369 GCF_000260255.1 Octodon degus
TGCACGCCACCACACCCGGACTACTATTATGGCTTTCAATGAGAAGTTTGCTTTCAGATCAACTAAATAAAAAAATAAAATATTTTATTTTATATTCATCTATTACTCTGTGCACCCCTTTAGTTCTTTTATATACATTCAATTTTCTGACCTATGTTCCTTTCCTTTTACATAAGGAACTTCCTTCAACATATAGATCAAGTCTACCAGTGAAAGGGTCCCTCAGTTTTTGAACTTAGGTTCTAAGAAAAGTTCCATTTGTCCTTTTTTTTTTTTTTTTGGAGGGGGGAACTCAGCTCCCCTGAAGGCAGGGCTGGTGTGGCATGTGATGCTAGGGATCAAACTGTGGTCCCCTACGCAGGCACTTTAGATCACTAAGCTATCTCACCAGCCCTCTCTTTCACCTTAAAATGATAATTTTATAGGATGTGGAATTCCAACTTGGTATGGTTTTCCTTTGTATATTTTTAAAATAATACATCTTTGAGTATTTTAAGTATTTTACTCCACTCTTATTTACAAAGCATTTGATGCACAGTCTAGTTAATTCTTCTATAGATGTTCCTCTCTAGGGTTTTATTGTTGTTGTTTTTGAACTTCCCACACTAAAGCAAAAGAAAAACGGAAGGAAAAGAAGAAGGGAGGGAAAGAATATTAGAGAAATGTGGCCATAACAGAGTGTACAACATATGTACAATTGGAAAACCAAGAGAAGAAAGGAGCAGAAGTCATTGAAGAATTAATGGCAAAGACCTTTGCATAATTAATAAGAGATACTAAGCCTCAGGTCCATTAGCCTCATGGGATACCAAGAGGGGGCATTTCAAACAATTTGTTTTGCAAAAAAAAATGCATTTGACAAAATTTTGTTTTTGTTTGAAAACTCTGTATCAGGTTACAAACACATCTGCAGCCACCTTCCATAGATAAACACAAACGTGGCCATCTTTTCCAAAGCCATGGAACTGTGATGCTTATTCTCACCCTCTCTCTGCCAGAGCCTCTTGAGGCCTCTGTAGAATCTTCACTGTGAGAACCTCCCAGGGTTTGAGAATTAGAGCCCAAGAAAGAAGGGGGACAACCTGCGGTATGAAGCCCTCAGCTCTGCACCCTCACATGCACCTGACAACCAGCAGTGCACACGACATCCCACTGCAGGGTCCGACCAGCTGCCGGCTCCAGCGGGTGAGCTCTTGGCAGAGCCAGGTCTTGGCCATGGCCGTCTGGGTGCCTCTGGTTCTCTAGGGCCTAGAACTGGGGCTTACCCTACGACCTCAATTCTTTTACAGATTTGAAAAAGTCACTGATTTTTATTTGATGCGTATTTTTCTTTGTAAGGATGGGATTCACAATATCCACATTCCTTATGAGAGCAGAAGTAACAGTCCCATTTTTATTTCCTCAGATGCTCACCTGGGAACCCTGTAGCACACTGTTAGGAGTCCAGGCCATCAGAGGAGCCAACACCAATGAACCGCTGGTGAGCAAATTGTTCTGCTCCTCACGTCCTAGTCAAGCTACACAAACCGCTACCACACAGAACAGACACAAGCTTTTCCGTCTAGCCCTTTCCTAATCAAAGATTTAGGAGCAAAATAAATGACAGTTGTTTTATTTCCCAAAATTTTGAAATGGCTCATTTTGCAGCAGAATATTCCCAGAACAATTCTCAAGGCCTTGCTAATTTCTCAAAACTCAGCTTATGTAAATCCCTCCTGCGCTGTCCATGCTCCTAGATACATAGTGTGCTTTCTCCTTCCCTCCCCTCTGGGTCTGCAGCACCTACCAAGCTCTTTCTCTTTTCAGGGACTGGCCTGAAACATCTTATTCCTATTCATTACCTAGCTAAGACTAACTTCTCCTCCAGCTCTAGGCGTAAGTAGCCCTTCCTCAACAAGCCTTCTGTTGTCCATCCATCTAAGGTACACCCATTGCCCAACTCATCTAAAGTACACATACTGCCCAACTCATCTAAGGTACACCCACTGCCCATCTTTCTCATAGAAATACACACCACCCACCACTCTCCTCGTTGCTCTCTTTCCCTTCACACTATTTATAATCAGAGATATGCTGATTAATTTCTTCTTCTTTGTTCACCATTACTTACCCATTGCCTGGCCAAGAAGACATCATAGTAGGAGCTTAGGAAGAGGATGAGCTCAGAGAAGATGAGGTCTTTAAGTAGCATTCCTTGTTTAAACCAGGATTTCTCACCCTCAGCACTGCTGCCATTTTGGACCAACTAATTCTCTGCTGAGAGGCTCTCACAGCAATGATTAGGGCTTTTTGCAGCATCTCTAGTTGCCATCCACCACATCCCAGTCCCAGCACCATAACCCAGTCTGGGAAAGCCACAACTTTCTCCAGAACTAGCAAATGTACCCTGGTAAAGAAAATTGTTCCTAGTTGACAACAACTAGTTTAGACTAGAAACATGCGTACTCTTAGCAACCAAGAAAAGGACAGCAATAATAATGAAGTAACTCAGAAAGGAGAAGCTTTTACATAAAACTGGTCTCAGTATCACAGACTCTTGCTAATTTTCCTCATAAATCACTTAAAATGAAATATGGGAGAGAGATCTAGGAGCCCTGACATTATGACTTTTGATCATTTTAATAATGGAAAATTTCCACACTGGCTCTTTGAAAGAGTGAGCAAACACACTAATACCTTCAGATTATTATGTTAAAGGCATTTTAACCAAGAGACCAAAGAACCCTGATAATAAAAATAGCTAACAGAGGCCAAGACACTTAAACACTATCTAATAAAAAAGTTATTCTAGCAGTTTAGTCTAATAATTGAAACCTACTTCTTGCTTGAACAATAATCTCATTGTCACTTTGTAAAAAGAGATTAGGCATTGTTTGTTTTATCTGCTACAAGCTAAATGAAACCAGCTGTACCAATTATGCAGACTCTAATGCCTGAATTCCACCTCCAAAGAAGTCATGGCTGTCTGCAATTCCAATAAGCTTTAGGGCTTTTAAAAAAATGAAATTAGCAGCTGTTGGTGGGTGGACTATCATCCTCCTTGGACTAAGTAACAGTAAGATCCCACACAGGATCTTACTGCACACAGTAAGATACCTGCACACTTATACCTGCACACAGAACACAGTTCTCAAAATCCCATGCACCAATTTAATTTACTTATTAACTACTGTTTTAAAAATCCATTATGTCCTGCTATACGTTGCAATGCCGAGTCTGTGCCTTAAGTTACAAAACTACACTGACTGAAGTACACTGTACATTATCATATCATAGCCTCTAATAGTATGGTTGCAGGCTTGATCTTTGAAGTAAACTACATGAATAAGCTTAGGCTTATTATACAAACCCAAAATCTAAAGGAAATCAGAGTAGACCTAATGAGAAACGGTGGTCAGCAGCGTCCTACAGCACAGCTTATAAAACGGGATCCGACTGGCCTCTCTTCTATGCAGAGTTGCCACATGTGGGCAGGTGACCTCTCAGGATCCTGGAAGTCAGCGTGACAGTCCAGCTATCAACACTAAAGACAGAACCTCCTGTGAGCCTGGAGTCCAACCCTTTCCATCTAGGGATTTCTAACTTCAAATTCCCCCTGCTAGAGCTTCAGTAGAGCTGACCTCTGGGGCAGCCCGTAAGCGCCATGTCCTTTATCGCAGATTCCGGAAAGGTGGTTCGCTGCTGCTGCTTTTCTGCCCCCATGGCTGCCTTTCTTCTCACCGCTGCTTGTTTTAATTAACAGCATGCTCTTCCCCCTATTTCTCCTGGGACTTTGAAGAGCTCTTTGAAATGTATTTAGTATATTTCTACCTGGGTCTGGCTAGTCTCTCATTTTATGAGGTCGTTTAATTCAAGTTCAATTATTCAGCACAAATTGGCACAATAAAATGCTAAAGGAAGATTGGCACTTTCAATCACATAAATCTCATGTTACATAAAGTAAGCGAATTCCTCCATTGTGCTTACTGACCTCTGAGACAACAATTTACCGCTGGCACAAACCAGGGTGGGCAGGCATCCCCTTAGCAGGCTGGCCCATAGTGAGGCTCTGACGTCTTCACTGCAACAGAAACTGAAGAGCAGTAGAGAAATTGACCGGTGATCAGGACCATCTGTGGGATGGCTGAGATGAAGTAAAGGCCAAGAATGGAACAAAGAGCAAGCTTTGTTCTTCCTCTAAATGCTACATGAAGTCTGAGAAAATCAGACTTCACACCTCTCCTAGATTGCTAGGTTGATGAAAGAAAAAGTTCACAGCTTTACCATGCTGGGACTCTCACATCTGGGAGAAGAGGGAATTCAAGGTCGCACTCCAGCAAATCCTAGGGCAGCAAGAATTGGAGGTCCACATCTAGACTCTGGGGACTGAGCTGGTGGGTGGTCTCAGCTCTCATTTACAACAGCTTAATAAGCAAGCCCCCAAGCTTTCCAAACTGTATTGTTTGAGGCCAGTTCCACTTTAATACTTAAAAATGACCATTTTACTTAATCAAATGTGCCTAAGATCAAAATGGATCTATTTGCTGGTTAAGGCCATTGGCATTAAAAAAAAATTAGCCTGATAACCAAAAACGGAAAATTCCTTTGTATATGCCAGAAGAGTTGGGGGAGAGGGGAGTAAGCGAACAAAGGGAACCACACCAAGGACCCCACAAGATGCACAGATGAGGGAGGGTGGATTTGCAAGTACATGAGGCTGTGTCTCCTGAACTCCGTCAGTCCCATGGGAGAGAACGTGTTTAAAATACAGTGATCAACAGCATCTTCTTTTCCTTTAAAAACCCCACACCATTTTAATGAAGCCATCTCTTACTATATTCGAGCACATACAGACTGTATTGTGTACTGATTCATGTAGAACTGTCTGTGTGTACAGAGCATCTCCCCCCTGATTAAGTTTCCCCAGAGCAAAATCCACATTTGAGTTATCTCTTTTCACTTACA
>NW_004524857.1:1124839-1126364 GCF_000260255.1 Octodon degus
CCAGGTGTTGATACCTATTTAGAATATCTACAAATCTCAATGTACAAAAGACAGACACACAGAAAGATAAAAAGATTTCAAGGTGCTGAATTAAAGAGATTTTAAGTGTCATTTTTTTAAATGCAAAATGTATAATCTAAGGTGGTTTTTTTAACTATATTGAATGCTACAGGAGTTTAGAAGAAAACACTTTATCAAAAAACTAAATCAGACGGGCCGGGGAGATGGCCCAGTGGAATAAGTGCTTCCCTGGCAAGTGCAAGGCTATGAGTTCAATCCCCGGTTCGGCCAAAAAAAAAAAGCAAAAAACCAAATCAGAACAGAAATTAGTAATCACATGCAATGATAAACTGCTTCCCTCCAACAAATACACACACATAAAGTAGAAGTCAGCAATATTGGTCAAGACAAGACAAAAACTGCTCAAATATGAAAGTGTGATAAAGCTTTTTAAAAACTAAACAAACTGCATCTTCAAATGTCGTGTATTGATGTATTACAGTCAGCCAAAAACTCTTTAGAAGCCAAGCTCACTACAAAGTGGGCTGCCTATTTAGAAATTTCAGTCACTGGTCCCCAACACATGTGTCCTTAAGGAATAGGACATTCAGAATTTAAGACTGATAAAAACTCTATTACTCAAGTTCTTAAGTCATGGCTCATTGCAACTCTGCCAAACTAAAGATTTACACCAATCTTTGGATAGGGAGAATATATTTTATTTATGTTGGGTAAAGAAGAATGTTCAGCTAAAGGATAGCTGACATACATCACAAGTGGAAACAGAGCACTGTCATGATGCCATGCCAAACTAGGGAGATTTGAAAGGAATAGCCATTACGGATTGAGTCGTGTCTTCAAAACAAGATACGCTGAAGTTCTAACTCCTACCACATCAGACCACGACCTGACTTGAACAGAGGGCCTTTCTGGCAGTATTAAGTTGAAACAAAGCCTTGGGGGGGGAGGCTTTTAATCTATGTAACTGTTGTCCTAGACAAAAGAGGTAATCTACACACAGAGACAGACACAACACACACACACACACACACACACACACACACACACACACACACTGGAAGAATACTGCGTGAGAGTGAAGACAGAGACTAAGGTGATGAATTTGCAATTCAGGATGCCAGAGACGGTTAGCACATCACCAGCAGCTCAGAGAGAGGCAAGGAACACAGTCTCCCACAGAGCTCTCAGGAGAGAGCGGTTCTGCAGCCTTCACCTTAGACTGCAGACCTGAGGAACTCTAAGACAATAAACTTCTCCTTGTGGTTTGTGTTATGGCAGTCCTAGGGAACACAATGAACTACATGGTAAAATCCAAATGTAATACATACAAGTCAATAACATACGTATCTCCAACTGAAATTCAAAGGAATCTCTACAACTGCTAGGCAGCTGTAGTGCATCATACTGGACGATGACGCCACAGGTAACATTCGAAGACAGGCAGGGATCCAGACGTTCACGGAACATGGTGAGGAGTACTGGAACAAAGTCCAGCATTTATTTT
>NW_004524857.1:1126464-1128711 GCF_000260255.1 Octodon degus
GAAAAAACAATAGTGTCATTCTGTTTAGTCTGTCATTAGGCATTCAGCTTCCTTTGTGATCCCCAAAGAGCCTCCATTTTAACACTACTTACTTGATTTCTCAAAATCTCAGTCTCCTCATTCTAAAAGGCTTCATCAGACACAAAACAAAAGCCTTTGGCTCCTCTTCCACTTCCTTGGGGGCCTTTTGTCTGTGCTGTGGACCGCTAAACTGCTTCAGAATCTCCCCTCAGGCTTCACCCATCAGACAAATCAGTAACAATTTCTATCTCCTTCACCAGAGGATTATAAGAGGGGTCTAACTGTGAACCAGAGAACCTTGCATTTAGCTTCCCCCCAGCTCATACGATGGGTGGTACTTACAGGATCACTGATCTAGACACTGGAAAATAGAGATAGTACAAAACATAGCAGTCCTGGGCCAGCATAAGCACCTGCCTGGCAATCCCAAGGCCATGACTTTGATCTCTGGTACAAAAAAATAGCAATCCCTAAAGACTATGCTCAAGTAAAGATGAAATTATCTTTTAAACTTTCAAAGAATCTGTTTAGGCATGGAAAGATGTGTCTTTCTCAGAAACTGTAGGAGAAGGAAAAACATATTTGCTCAGGAATCAACCATTAAACATGAAAAATGCCTCATGCTTGAAAACTTCGAATGATTTCCTTCCTGTTGGAGACTTTTTAAGTTCAGATACCATGCCTGATGAAAGCTAATGAGCTCGCCTTATCCGTTCCATCATCAGATGCTACTGATGAAGGTAAGTGTCACACCTAGGGCTGTATGACGAGCCTTATCCTTGTCCAAAGCCCTTCTTTTGCAACTGGCCCACCAGGATCTTGTCCACTTCAAATCTGCCCAATCTATACAGTGTCTATGATACAATCTTATGCTGGATCACTGTGTAATCTGCGGTTCTAAATGCTCAGGAGGGTGCTATCTCTCTGTCATTTCTCCTAGCAGTATAATAAACATATTTCCTGTTGTAATGGTTGATACATTGTGTCAACTTGAGAAGTTTAATGAAGCAACTCAACAGGGGGTCAGAGTTCTCAATTTGTAAACACCCTCCCTCATCCTGTGTGAGCGCAGAGATGGCGAGAGTGCTACACCGCCCTTGGAGGGGCCTGCTTACAATACAGAGGAGGACAAGAGGCTTGTTCTTCCATTTTTCTCTTGCTGCTTTTGCTATCTTCTGCCGCCTTGAACTGCTGCCTGCTGCCATGAGCCACCCTGCCTTGGAGCCCACTGATTATGGACACAAACTTCCACAAACTGTGAGCTGAAGAAACCTTCCCTTCCTTCATTTTGGATGTCAAGTATTTTTGTCTCAGCAATGAAAGAAAAGTAACCAAGACACATACGAATCAGTGCCTCACAGAACACTAGCACTTACCTAAAACTCAATAATGCTTCATCCTAATAGCCTTAAACGCGAAAAGCAGCTGATTTCACAAGACTCCAACTTACTCTTATTTTCAGCTATCCCAGCTACTTTGTTTTGTTTTTTCATCAGTACAGAACATGCTTGCATTACGTAATTATTATATTCCTTCGGGGAGTTGGTACATGTACCTAACACATTTCAATCCATTTTTTCATCTTTTTTACCTCTCTTCTCTCCCTGTCCCTCTATCTTTTGATCCTGTACCCATTTGGTTATCTCCCTACATCACATTATCAATTTTATATTTTGCTCTGTTTATATTTTGGGTTTCTCATAAAAAAGAAACCATGAAATACTTTAGCTTGTATGTCTGATTTATTTCACCTGACATTATGGTCTCAGGGTGTACTCGCTTTCCGATACACGATTCAAGTTTAGCCTTCCTTGCAGCAGACTAGACTTTAATGAGTACATGCACTGTACACAAAGCTCATTAACCCATTATGAAATTTTCAAAATAATCTTACCATTATTAGGGAGATTCCAGGACTATTAATGAATACTCTCACACATTCACAAAATTTAATGCCTCTAAATATTCAGCTTGACACTAGAATTGTTCTGTGGAAAAATATTTCAACAAATTTTTAGAAGGATAAAGCATTATATAAGATAATCATATAGACTGGGGAGATAGCTTAGTGATTTAAGCGCCTGCCTGCAAGCACAAGGACCTGGTGCCATGCTCGCCCTAAAACCTTGGGTATGCCATGCCGGCCACTGAAACCAGACATGGTGGTGCATGTTTGTAATCCCAGTGCTGGGGAGGCTGAGACAGGAGGATCACTACAAGTCTGAG
>NW_004524857.1:1137426-1140200 GCF_000260255.1 Octodon degus
TGAGACAAATGTAGAGCTGTTGGAGTGAAAACTATCAATTGTCCAAAACTAGCTTTTTCAATGTTTACAGGCAGTTTTAAGTCTTCTTTTATCCAGTAGACCAGATGGAAACTTTCTCATTTCTAAGATTCCAATATAAATCCATGAGTTAAAGGTTTCATGGTGTTATGAACTTATATTTGCATATCAGCCAATGCCGTATTTTGTGGACAGAAGGTACCAAAGGCTTGGTCTGTTTCTTCCTAGTGAAGGAGTGTATCTGCTTCTGTCTGAGTCACAACTGAAACAATTCAGAGCATACGGAAGAACCTCATGCAGCAGCCACCAAGGACCAAATCTTTCCAAGGCTTTCCACTATACACAGGCAATATAGGTTGTAGCAGTTGGGAGGAAATGACCTCAAGCCAGACAGACACAACTGAAATAAGCTCTAGTACTAACTGTGCGACCATGGACACATGACCTCTGTATGAACCATGATGCTGTGGTCACATGGAAATGACAATACCATAACTCATGTCTAGGGTAGCGTGAGGACTAGACAAGGCAAAGGAAGATATTATTGCACTTTAAACAAAGTGGTTGTTTAACAAAAGACATTCAGCCTATTATTAACCTTAAGTTCATGAGTATGTTTTAGGCACTAGAATACTACAATTTTCCTGTAGGACAGTATATACAAACATGGGACCTGGCCTCTGATAAAACTAGCTCAACCATTGAGAGCATTACTCTGACAGTCTATAAATCCCAATTTGGTGAAGTCATTAACAGTCCTCTGAGATTTCTTTAGTTTTCTATTCCCCATAATATTGATTTTTTCATTTAAATAAAAAATATGCTAACAGCCTTCAAAATTAATACTATTATTTTTCACTTACAGCATTTCTGTATTTATTTACCTACATATTTTTCCACAAAAAAATAGTTTAGAAGAAACGTTTCTTTATTTTCTAAAGTTAAAACTCATGAAGAAAAACCTAAGACTCTGCTCCCAAAATGATCCGATTATACAAATCAGCATAATATCTCTGATTATGTGTTCGCATGGATCCTCCATAGAATTTTCTTCTGTTTCTTTTTTATTTATTTTGGTTAGAAAGTCATATCTTCTGTAAAGATTATTGAAAGATATAACACAGATGGCTTATAAAATTATTTTTCAACATCTTGGTAAAGTTATTAAGGCTATGTTTCCTGTAGTTACTTCAAAAATAGCACTGCATTCTCCACAAACTGCACACCAATAAATATGGATCTCTGCCCTTCCTAAGGGAGAAGGACAACACCCATCAGAAACATATGGCAGTGAGATTTTAAGAAATCCAAATCTGTGTCCTGACCTCAGAACAGCAATGGGAAAGCGAAAAACAAGGAAGAAAAGAGTTGCTGCTCTGTGGAAATAGATGCAGATGATGCCAAAGATGGCAGGTAGAGAGAAAAATTCACAGATTTTTTTCTTTAAACCAAGTGACTTCTGAAATGTGGGAGTAAAAGTTCAATTTAAAACATCAAGAACATTTATATTTGGTTTTTATCAAATCACTTTTGTTATGTTTAACACTCAACATCTATGAGGAAATACATCACTCACCTGGACATGAACTGTCACGATAGGGGTCCAGCCCCACCCAGAAGAAAACAAAGCTGGGGAGCAGTTCAACAGGAAGATAAACTGGGCAATTTTGAGAAATTCTGTTAGCAAGATAAAGGATTCCACTGGTTTTTACAATTGTTTATAAAACTACGTGAAAAGGCTACTTTGGAATCTATCAAACACTTTGGTAGTTTCTATCAAGAGAGCAGACACATTTTACATATTAAAAAATAATGAACTTACTTGCTTTTCCCTTTGTAAACTGTAGCATAAGATCCTTCCCCTAATTTCTCCAGCTTTTCATAGGAGTCAGCTTTTCCAAATTTGGGACTTGTTGGCTAAAAGTGAAGTGGACAGAGAGTAAGCAAAACAGGTTGTAGCACATTAATTCACAATAAATATTCAGATTTTAGTGAAAATGTACAGATTTTCTGTCACTTGTTAAATAACTTTTTTCTCAGATGAAAATATTTATTTTTAGAAACAACATAATAAACACTCAGAGTACACATCCAATACATGCAAATGAACACATGTAAAATTAAATGCATCCATAATCTAACCAAGGAACCAAATATTTTGATATCTCTTCTTCCAGTGTTACCTTGCTGATAGCTGCTTTTTTTTTTTTTTTTAACATGCTCGGGAATTTCACTGTACATACTTCACTGTACATACTATGTTGCCATCTGTTTGGTTTTTTGTTTAATTCAATATATCATGAATATTTTCCATATTGTAATTGTATAAATTTAGAACTGGCATATTGCAACTGACTTACTGGATCAAATCTAGCTATCACCTATGTCTGAACAATTTGTAAGTTTAGAGTGATATTTATTTTAATGGTGGCAGCATCAAAAAGATAACATTTCATGATACATGAAAATTACAGGAAAATTGAACTTTCGTAACCATAAAGGCTTATTGGAGTGATCGTTTATACGCTACCCATGGCTTTATTGTTACATGAGGTCTGTTGCAGCAACAGAGATCACGCGGCTGGCAAAGCTGAAAATATTTACCATCTGACTCCTGCTGTGAATCATGGCTATATGTTATTCAATCAGAGAACAATTCTTCCAACACCTTTTATTCATAATGCAAACATAATCAATGCATCATTTATGCATCATTACACAAAGTGGAACTTCCTTGTGTGTACATCAACAAATCC
>NW_004524857.1:1141530-1142641 GCF_000260255.1 Octodon degus
GCCTCCAGGGCAGGTCTGGTTTGGCTTGAGGATGAGAGGATAGAACCACAGCATCCTGAGCCTGACTTCTTGTTTTTAGCAGGCACTTAAACACCTGAGCTAATGGGCAGGCCCCCATGTTTGTCCTTTTTTATGGCAGAGTAGAACTCCATTGTATGTAATGTGATATTTAGTAACCAACTTCACAAGTGTAGTACAGGAACTGCAGAACACTAGTCCTAAGCTTGAACACTATTTGTAGATGTGCTCCTGAACCATTTATTTAAAAGCACATATCAGGACGATAGCCCACTATTTTTAGGGATTCTATGTTGCAGTGTAAATACATACTCTTACGTCTTTTTCACTAAAAATTCCACATAATGAGTGAAAAGATACATGTCAAATATAATAGAACCAGAAAAGAAAAAATAAATGCAAATAGCTAATTAGAAATTTTGAGGAAGACTTAAAAGCAATCAGGATCAAAAGTTCAGAGAAAATCCCCAACATGAAGAAAAGATTACGACAGGAGAGAAGGCAGATCTTTCTGAATAGACATAAGATTCCGCCACACAGAGAGCACACAGTGTCCTCCTGAGCAGTCTATGGGGACAACAGCAGGAGGAGACACTGAGAATGCAGTATTTGGGCTAGAGACTCACCCAACACACAGCGAAAAGGCAGGGCTTCTCTGTCCCCCAAACTGCAAGCACTGCTTCTTTCATACAGTCAACAGAGACAAATGAGAGGAAACAGAATAAGCTGTCAATGATTCCGAAATATATGGATGAGTTTAAAACCAAAACTCAAAATCACTTCAGGAAAATCATTTCCTTGAAAAAGAAGCATAAAATTTAATGGCTAGATAAACTAACACCCAGGAAAGAGCTTGGAGTGCTGTGTAAAGGTAAGCAAAACTTTCCATAGGAAGATATCACAGCCTTCAAGAAACTGAGCAACACCGTTCTGGGGGCGCAGCTCAGTGCTGGAGCTCTTGCCTGTCAAGTGCGAGGCCGCGAGTTTGACCCCAGCATTGCCAAGAAATAAAATTACATAAAAAAAGAAGCAACTGGAAATCTTACACATCAAAAATATATGCACTGAAATAAAATATTTAATGGGCAGTAAA
>NW_004524857.1:1143716-1168937 GCF_000260255.1 Octodon degus
AAAAGAAAAGCTCAGATTAAAAAGCAAGGAAGATCTAACAATATGCCATTTAAAAGGCACAAAACTGAAAGAATTAATCTAAAAGTGAACGAAAGAGGTATATAGATAATACAAAATTCACAAAACAATAAATGAAGTTACAATTTCCCACCTAATGAATTTTAAATCTATTAAGAAATGTAATAACTATATAAACGAGTAAAGGCTTAATAACAGCTTTGAAATACATGAAATTGTAAAATGAGAAACTGTCAAATCTACAGTGATAACAGAAGACAAACATTGCTCAACATTAACAAAGAGAAGGACAACCAATAAGTAGTCTACACACTTGAATATCAGAATCAACATGTTACTTTACTATATATATATATTAGCACATGCTTATATTCTTCAGCAAATATTTAACATTAGTTTTTAAATGATCATGAATCAGGCTACAAAGGTCTCGGTATAGAAAACCGCAGAAGCACTATGGCTCAACTTATTTTTCTGAACATGATGTAATAAAATTATACATTAAGATTGTTGTTTTGTGTGTGTGTGTTTGTGTGTGTGTGTGTGTGTGTGTGTTACCAGGGATTTATTTCAAGATAGATACATATCATGTTATGTGCTGTACATCCAATTCATACATACAATAAATTTATTTTAAAAAATGATAATAAAAAGAAATGGAACAGCTAATCCCCATAAGTTAAAAGCATACACCTGGAAAACATAATATTAAGTCTTAAGTATAGTATAGTACAGTACAGTATAGTATAGTATAGTATAGTATAGTATAATCTCTTTTGAGTAGGGCAAGGTATAAATAAAGAACAGAAAAAGAGAAGTAATAGAAGGAAACAGAGATCCTTTTGTAAACAAGGAATCCAAGATACATAGGGTGGGAGTAGGAAGAATGGTGAAATAAAAAGATCCAAAAAAAGGAGCCAGGGAAATGGCTCAGTAGAATAAGCACTTGCCTGGCAAGCACAAGGGCCTGAGTTCAATCCCTGGTTCTGAGAAAAAAAAAAAAAAAAGATTCAAAATGCCTCATATAAATGTGCCATATACCCACAGTGAATGCAAACACTGTATATTGAAAATAATAACAGTAACAATGCAAATGAGGAAAGGGAACACAGATAAGAAGGCAGTGGAGAAGGGCAGGAGAATGAAAAAGAATCAAACATGTTATGTGCCTGTACCTACTACCTAAGTCGAGTGTAAACTTCATGTACTGTAAATATGTACTAACAAAATAAAAATGTTTAAAAATAATGACAAAGTCTTATGAAAGTCTAACAAAAACTCAAAACTGAAACTTCATGAATAAATGTGATGACATGACATTTTAAGACCTCTAAAATGTAGCCAAATCAATACGTAAATGAAAACTTAAACATATATGCCGACAGTACCAAAAAAGAAGTAATGGGATTAAGACATTTAACTCCAGGTGGAAAAGGAGCTAAAATGATGCAGTAGAAGAGATTAATAAAGACAATAAAAGACATCCATGTAATATGGACAAAAATATAGACGTAACCATTAAAGCTCAATGTTGTTTGTAAAGGCTGTTAAAAGAGACAACTCTCTGCTGCTTAAAGTAAAAGGGAACCAAATAAAGATCAGAAGTTCAAAAGAGACCATTACTCAGTGTAGAAACGTATACATTGTCAGTAGCTAACCTAGAATTGTATGTATAGCTTTATTCTAAAATACTTGAAAATTTAGAAAACATACATTATTGCCTGTTAAGAGAATCAAATACCCAAACTGGCTGCAGCAAAAACTAAAACAAGGGCCTGAGGAGATAGCTCAGTAGAATAAGTGCTTTCCTGGTAAGCGTAAGGGCATGAGTTCAATTCCCGATTCTGCAAAAAAAAAAACAAAATAAAATAAAATTGGACTGGGGAGATAGCTCAGTAGAATAAGCACCTACCTGGAAAGCACAAGGTCCTGAGTTCAATCCCCAGTACCACAAAATAAATAAATAAATAAATAAATAAATAAATAAAAACAAAATTAATATAATCAATTTAAACAATAAAAACTTAAATGCACCACTAAATACAACTTCTACTAAAATTTAGCTAACAAATAATTGCTAAGTTGAAAAAAGCAAATACTCTACTGAATCACAAAAATATTCAATGCTACCAAATTAATTTCTGAATTTAGCATAGCTCTCTTACCAAAATTCATCCATTATCTAATCAACTAAAAAACAAAAGTCAAATATGATGAACATAAAAGCAATAATTCTAAAAAATATATCAAACAATCACTTCCTTTACTTATGCTAAAATAATACATCATGGCCAAGAAGGAATGAATTCAAGAATAGCTCAACAGGGGCTGGGGAGATAGCTCAGCAGCATAAGCACCTGCCTGGCAAGTGCAAGGACATAAGTGTGTTCCCTGGTTCCAAAAAAAATAGAATAATAGCTCAACATCTAAAAATTTACTGGTGTATCTCGATATATAAGAAAAACTAAGATAAATACAATAAATTTTTTTAGAATTTTTAAATCTTATATATGCATAAACGAAACAAAACAAAAAAACTATGGAACTCAAAAGGGGAAAGTACCCTCATTTAACAAAGATAATTCTGAAGTTTTTAGGTGTATATTCCATGGCAAAGTACCTGTGATTTTAGGTGTATATTCCATGGCAAAGCCACAGGTCTGATCTCTAGCACTGCAAAAAACACTCAAGAAATAAAACAAACAAAAGACCACCATCCAAGACCACTTCCTGTTAACTCTGCCTTTAAGGGTGCAAGACACAATTAACTATCATATTAAAGAAGAAAACAAGGAAGCTCTAAACTCCACTATTCAAAATCGGTGGTGACACAGACGGTAGAAAACAAATGCTTGCACATTCCTACCACCCAGTTACCTGCGAAGAGCCTAACATCTCGATGGTCAACCCTCTACAGTATAAATGTTCATGGTTTTAACTTCCTTAACACAGATCATTCTGCTAAGGAAAAAAGACAAAATCTGGATATGGAACTAAAGATTTTGCTGACTCTAAAATCAAATCTTACAGCAAATAACCACTAGGAAGAATGTATGCAGTATGTTAATTATTGAAACTGCCCTACCAATTTGGTTTGAAACTGTCTCATTGCTATTTGTTTCTCAATAAAATTATGGAAAAAAAATAAAATCTTTCAAAGTGTATATGACAGATGGTTCCTTGAAACTGTGCTTGCGGGGGAAGTCTCATCAGACAACTTCTGTTACTTGTAATTAGTGCCACGAAAAAAGGGCAAAGAATAAATTTCTGAGAGCCCCAAGTTTTAACCCAGCCTATCACTGGGCAGTGGTGGAACACCACAGGAGGAACAACCATGGCAAATGCGGACACGACCTCTGGGAATTCAATAAAGACTACAAGAATGCTTTCAGGGGCAGTTACTCAATCTGCCACCATGGTGAACACCATAGTAACCATTTCCTGAATAAAGTATCCCTTGAGCGGCTCAATTTTACTCTATGATAAAAAGTAAAATATAGAAAAAACAGAATCTTGCCTTCCCAAAAGCAGAATTCCAAAAGCTGGATGACAATATCAGCATTATCTACTCTAACACAAATAAGACCCCCCATAAGATTAATTTGCCCAAAACCATATACTTTAAACACACTTTTTCCTCTAAGCAAAAGTCACCTATTTAATCCACTCTCATTTAGTACAGAGTACAAGAAAAAAATGAGTAGCGAAAGCTTCTTAATTAAAATATTTTAAGAAAATATGCTAACTAAAATAACAAAGAAGGGACAACCTGCTCGGGGCCCCCTCCTGTCCCCCTGTTGGACAGGAGCTTTCTTTCCCCCTAAGAAATATATTCTGCTCATAAAAAATAAATAACAAAGCTGTGTAGGTGGCTCCACCACTAGCAACCTGCCTTCCTCCCAGTACTGGAAGCCAGTCCCAGGTCAAGCTGCTGACTAGTCTGCTTGCTCCTGAGGCCTCTCCTTGGCTGGCGGCTCCTTCCCTTCTCACCGAGTCTTCAATGCCTCTCCTCCAACTGAGTGCCTTTCCCTCTCCTTCTAGAGATATCTGTCATAGGATTAGGAGCCTTTCTCAATGATCAACTCAGATAAATTGCACCTTTAATGACCTTGTCATCAGATACAGTAGCATTCTGAGGTACTGGGCATTGGGATTTCAATATCACAATTTAGAAGGTCATGATTCAGCTCACAGCCATGTAAATGAAGAAGAAACAGAAAGACAAAGACATTTCAAAACTGAACACAAACAGGAATGGAGGGAGAAGAAAAGACAGAAGGTTATAATTTACTTTTCAAGGAATTTAGTTTCCATGTCCGTTAAACTTCGTAATTACAATGATGAGTTTCTGATGTCTACGCAGTACACTCATTTAGGATCCCTCATATTTTATTTCTTTCAAGAAACATATAAGATACAAACCATGTGGTGAGCTGAATCAAGTAGAATTTAATGGAAAATTACATTCAAAGTTGCCTGACTAGTCCTGTGTGGGTTATGTTCTCATGCATGTTTCATCAGCAGAAACAGCTTGCGAATGTCACACTTTACCATCACCCTCCTGAGCCCAAGTTTTAAATAGCAATTTTAAAACCTATACTAAATTTCAGTATAAAATGATCTTCAATGGGGAAAATATTGTGTTCACAGTTCCACTCTAAATTATTTAAAATCAGAATGAGAGGCCTGCATGTTTGCTTTTGTGCTCCTCTAAGAATGAATCCAATGTAAGTTAAAAAGAAAAAGTGGCTGTAGAAAATTACCTCTTTACACCTAACACAAGATAAACTGCTAACGTGTACTCAGAGCAAGCATGAGACCAGTCCTCAGAGAACAGACAGCAACAGCTTGCACTCTGGGAAAGGTACAGATATGTTCCTAAAGGTTGTGTATTTGACTCTTCACAATCCGCCTTGTTACTTGAAATAAAGATAAGACACAGACCTTACAATTCTAAACAGTGAACAGGAAATTTTAAAAACAAGGACAATTATCTTATTATAAAAACAATTTTCATTTATTCACAAGAAAAATCAAGGAAGAGAAAATGCTAATGGTACAAAGTCTATCATCTAACCATATGGATTTGCACACCTTAACTGCTAAAACTATATCTATTAACACTGCAATGGCAGAAAATTAATACTGTGCTGCATTTGGCGGTTTAAAAAAAGTCAGTTGTTTACCCTGTGAAACTGATAGGTACTTATTCTAGAAATACACTATAATTTACGGATCAATCATACTGACTTCATGGGAAGATAAAGACATATAATTGCAATCTAAAATTGTTCCAATCTACAAAAGAATGATCCCGGAAAAGGCCATGTCCATGAGATAGCCTGAGCTTTCAGACTTGGAGTCTAAAAAACTGAGTATCTTACTTTAAGGATACAGAAATAGTCTTATTTGTAATTACTGTGCACATAAATAAGGAATTTAAATGGCAAGTTTTTAAAGAGGTCAGCAATATAATCCTTCCCATCAAAGAGCAAAACAAAGAATAATTCAGAAGGAAAGCTCCTATTTTGTTTAATAATTAAAGTTCAGGCTTTCCATTTACCTTTTTTGGCCTTCCAGTTGTATTAAATCATCACACTTAAACAACGCTAGTGGGTCAAACTAAGATGTCAATTCTAAATATTATCTTCAGTTCTTTAATGTCAGGTGTGCGGACAGACAGAAAACAGCTTTACGGAACAACTCGTCTCCGCTTATCACTTCCCTACTTAGAATGCAGTCTTCACACAGCGCTTCAGTGACTTGGAAACACGGAAGGCTAATCTGCAATTGCTGACAGACACTAACCACATGGAGATGGGGAATTTAATGAGATAAAGATAATACATTTTTCAAAAACAGCAAAAAAGTGCAGACAACTACCAATTGTCTAGACCAGTGGAGGGGAACATTGGCTTGGGTAATGGAAAGAGCAGACAATGTTCCAGTTGAACAGTGTTTGCCACCCTGCCATTAAGAAAGTATCCTTGGATCTTTCACCTTAGCTCTTTGTATAGTAATGCCTCAAACAACCAGCCAGTACTGAGTATTTACTCCATGTAGGCCTTGAGCTTTGTACACATGACATAAATTTAATCCCTGTAATATCTCCATGAGATTGGTTCTATCATCCCCATTTGAATAAAGTAATGAAAAGATCAGAAAAATAAAGTAATTCACCTAAGAACTCACTGGCAGTACTAGAATTCAAAACCAAAGAATTCTCAGAATGGAATCTATCTTTTTACCACCACCATACTGGCAGAGTATTCCTAAGGAGCCCTAGTTCCACCCGTATAGAGGCGATGTTAATTATGATTATGTATGTCTTCTGCTGAAACCCCACAAACAATTTAAAGGAGAAAAAGTTTATTCGGCTCATTTCAGCAATTCCCTTCCATGGTCACTTGGCCATGCTGTCGGGGGTCAACAGCTGCACAGAACATGATGGCAGGACCATGGAACAGAGGAGGCCTGCTCACTTCCTGGTAGCCAGGAAGCAGAGAGAGAGAGAGAGAGGGGAAGTATGAGGGTCTCCATAGTTCCCTCAAGGGCATAACCCCCTAACTTCCTTTCCTTCCTTAAGGCCTGGCTGGAGACAAAACCTTCAACACATGGCCTGTGGGTGGCATTTAAGATCCAGACCACAATGTACTGAATGAAGGAGGAACACAACGAAGAATCCACTCATCTACTATGTTACACTGTCACTGTGAAAACGGGGCTGGGGGTGAGGATTCCACCAGAACTATGTAAACCCGTTAAGCAAGGACTTGAAATCAAACCAGACTTGGAGAATTGTTCCCTTCCCTTTGACTTCCATAACAGGGTCTACTACCCAGCACTTATACCCCTGAAGGCCACACTCAGGCAAGACTTGTCTATAAAGCAGATCTAGATGTTGGACAGAGAGATGCGTCTAAATGTCACATATATTAACATGCAAATGAGGGCCATGTTTAAGATGATGCAATACTAAGAGAAAGCTACTGCAAGAATGGAGGTAGAATGGCTGTTTACAAGTCTGTACACCCCTCCCCTCTCTCCAGACTAGATCTGTGTATCGTGGAATGCAGGTTTTCACAGTGATTGAAAGAAGTAAATTTTGAGAAATTTTTAAAATGTATAGAGAACACTAACGTAAGTAAGAAATCCTGGAAATATGTTTTATTTAAGCTCAGCTTATAATAACACAACTCAATGAAATCTCTTCTAAACTGGGCTGGCAAGATGGGCAGTTTATCTACATACTCTCAATAGTTGTAGCTACTGAAGAACACAGCCAGGTTGGGAAATGATCGGGAAAGGGTACTAAAAGCTTGTTACATCTGTGTCAACACTAAATACTACCCAGGGAATGGTAGTGGAAAAAATATGTACATCATCCAAAACATGTCGGAAACACTTTCCTAAAAGATAGCAACTGTAATATAAACTCAGATTGTTTACAGTTTTCCAGAACTTTAAAATGTCTCTCTCTGGAAAGAAAACCACCAAATATAGATGAACATCACCACCACTGATATCAAAGCACTCTTAGGTCCCTGAATGCAATCAAGGCTCCAAGCATGTGCAACAGCCACAACTATTTATACCGATGTAGGAACCAGTATGAACGTGGTTAAAATAGTTTCTATCCCATGGTACTTCCAAAAAACTATGCTTTGTTCATTAAAATATTAGGTGCGTTGCTAAACTTTGAATTCTTTCTTCCTTCTCAAATCTACTCTTGGAGACTACTCAAGATAAGTAATACTCGAAATAGCATTAAAGATATGAATTGGGGCTGGAGAGATGGCTCAGTGGTCTAAAGCACCTACTTAGAACAAGCTTAGCAAAGCATCAGGGACCGCGGTTCGATCCCCCAGCACCACATGCCAGCCAGCCCCGCCCCCTGGTGGGCTGAGCTGGCCACACACACCACACACTCTCTCTCTCTCTCTCTCTCTCTCTCTCTCTCTCTCTCTAATAAATAAATAAATAAATAAAAATTTAAAAAAAAAAGATATGAATTAATCCTGGTGACTCATAGGTAACGGGATTCCTTGGTGTTTACCATTATTAAATCACCCACCTTTAGGAATAACGTATTCTGCGCCAATACAGCTCTCTTGCTTTCGCATTTTTACCAAATGATGTGAAATGACTGAATCCACACTCTGTTGTGGGAGATAGCAAATGTTGTTATACGAAAAGTGTCAATGCCTTCCCTTTCTGCACAAATGGAAATTTGTCTTTTCATCACACACAAAAATAAAACACCCCTTTCTCTCACCATAGGACAGAGAGCAAAAAGACAGCAGACAAAGAGAGAAGAGCAAATACTGTAGCACCCTGCTAAAAGAGAAAGAGAAGCCCTCTCTAGCTTGACAGGGAAAGCACAAAGACATTTTTTCAGGGCATGTAGAAAGGAAGCAAAATTACTAAAATGAAAAGCAGTGTCTACACAAAGTGATGTAAGTGCTCTGATATAGAAGAAAGACATCCCAGGGTGAACCAGGATAAGGTACACCTAATATGAAACTCACAAAAGAGAATCCAAAGGAAATTAACCCTTCAGTGCCTAGTGCTCCACTTTTGGAATGTTCAGAACAATGAAACACAATTAAATGTGTTCTGTTCAGACTCTTTTCCATTGAATTTTTCTACGTAAAATATATGAAAAATTAAAAAGTTTTAAAACTTTAGCATACATGGGTTAAAAATACAACAGAAGGGAACAAAGAAAATTGCCAATTAAACTCAATGGCATGAACCCATGTTTATATCTCCTCCCTACTAATCTATACGGAAATGACAGTAAAGTTGTAATCTCTAAGACCAAACAGAAACAGTAAGACAAGAGAAAGAAAAGCATGAGAAGGGAGATGAGCGATGAGAAGCCACCCGCAAGTGTAGGTAAAGAAAGCATGATACCTACAAGACCAAACTCATAAGCCAATGGGGAGTCAGTTCATACTTCAGAATCTAAGAATCACTCAAGAACTGGGGTCTGGAGTACAGAACCAGCTAGCAGTGAGAACAGTCCTCTGGCTTTCAATAACAACAGAACACCCAGAGGAGAAAGCAACACTAACAACGGTCTAAAAACTAAGAAACAAACAATCCAGAAGAAGAATGACAAGAAACCACAGAGAACAAGACTCAAGCAAAAACAAGAAAAAAGAAAGTCTCAGAAAGACGAGGCCCTCACACTGGAGGGCCACTGGGCTACAGGTCTGCAGACCTACCAATCTAGGTCAGATAAATAAAAAGGGATTCTCAGGAGGAGAAAATGATGAACGTACCTGATTCTGATTTGTTTCAGAGGATTTTCACTGTTCTGCTCAAAATTTCTAGGCCTCAATTTGAAATCTAATATTAATTATGTTAATTAGTACAATTAATGAATAAAAAGGAGATTACAATTAGAATTACAATTACAATTAGGAAAGAATAGAAATTTAATCATAGTATACTTCATGTCCTTACTATGAACAATACTTATATCATTGTATGATTATAAATACTATATATTATTTTAAGCCAAAAATTATAAATACACTTGGAAATTGAAATATAATACAGAAAATCGTCTCTTGATGTCTGTCTGTCTGTCTGTCTGTCTGTCTCTCTCTCTCTTTCTTTCTTTCCTTCTTTCTTTTTCGCACCAGGGACCAAACTAAAGAGCTTGCACTTGCCATGCAGGTGCTTACACTGCTGAGCTATGTCCCTGGCCCTTGATGTGGTTTTTTTTTTTCTCCTGCATATCATCCCTCATACCTAAGTCACTTTCCCTCCAAAAGTCACTGCTTCCTGAATCGTCTCCTTCCTTTGGCTTCATGGAGCCTGCGCTGCACAGACTTTACTCCCAAATCTTTTATCAGGGCAAGAAAGTGCTTCAATTTGTCATTCTGGAGAAGTGCCAAGACAAAGAGACTGCCCAGTACAATTAGATCTCAACGGATCTCCCTGCGTTCTTCCATTCACAGGAGCTACCAATGTCCCCTCCTGGTTGCTGTTGTTGTCCTGGGACTGGAGCAGGACAAGCCACAGGCAGGTATCCGATGACAACTTGGGTGTTCCTGGTTCTAAGAGGGGTCACCAGGCCCCCTGCCTTCCCTGAGCTGCTTCTATCACATGTTCTGACACAATACAGACCTCAAAACTACTGATAGCTTGTTCATTTACTCCAATTCTGAGGTTCACAGCTGGTCATCTATGCACTGGTTTTGGTTTTACTCCACTAGTTGTTCTAGTTACATGACAAGTTCCAAAACCTATGCCATAGCCGTACTCCCAGAATCATCTTCTATTTGACCTTTTCAGCTATCGTCAAGTATTATTTTAATAAACATAAAGTTTAACTTTAAAGAGAGAGATACAGAGCACATTAGTGAGATGAATCCCACCTTTTGTAGAAGGGTTTTAATTAACTGCTTTTGAAAAATCAAAAATGAGTATCAAAGTCCCATTGTTATCATTTTTTATTATTTATGCACTGACTTTTGAAGCTCCATGACCCCCAGTACCAATATGCAGACCTAACCTAAACCTTAGCTTCTAAACAACATATTTTAAAGGAGGGAGAAAACTGCTAAGAGAAATGGGTGATTCCAGCTCAGAGAAAGAGAAAGAATGTAGACTGAGAACATGTTATAGCAGCAGAAAGCACTCAAAATACAATGATAAAGGGGCCAGCCAGAGAGTTCAGCAGATTAAAGCACCTGCTTAGGCTGACAGAGGGACAATCCCAGGTGTACCATGCCAGCCCTGTCCCTGGGGTGCTCTGAGCTTGCAACTGAGACTGGCATGGTGGTGCATGCCTATAATCCCAGTGCTTGGGAGGCTGAAAACAGGAGGATCACTACAAGTCTGGTCTGTATAGAGAGACCCAGTAGAACCTGTACTAAATACATTTAAAAAAATGATGAAGGTATCTCAAAGGTCCCACCATAAACAACCTAAAATAACTCCCCAATGGCCAAAGCAGAGCAACCTAATAGTATACTATTAGTGGATTATAACTAGGCCTCCCAGATGAAATACAGAATATTCAGTTAAATTTGAATTTGGATACACAGTGAATATTTTTAAGTATAAATTATACTGTAACATTATGTATGTCAATTTCTGTAATTATAAATCGATACAAAATAATATTTAGATAACTATCCAATAAAATATGTATAATTTTTTATACCAATCACTCTTTTTGGACAAAAAAAAAAAGTGACTGATACAAAATCACTTTTGTACCAAAGTAACTAACTTTGGTACAATAACTCCTTTGATTACTTCTACATGACACTAAGTCTAAAATTTCCCCAGATATTAGTGATATCTGTGACATAGGTGGAGCCTTTCTTATAATCACGGATAAAGATTATGAAGAACATTGTGAGGAAAACCACACAATCAGTTCTCACAATGTTATATTAACAATATTTACTTCATCTTTCTTAATAAAAATATAATATAACTGTGCAGTCTCATACAATTTAAGTTGAAGAGGCAATATCATTCAAAAAGGTGACATTTCATATTCTGTTTTTGCCCTCACAAGACATACTACTTAAAACTTATGAAAAATTATATGCTTCTTAGCAAAATAACAGAATCAAAATGCTCTGAGCATGGCTTACCTTTTAAAAACTAAATCTATGTTAAAACATTCACAAATATAGGTTATATCTGAGATTTACTTAATTCTCAATGACCAAAAGATCATTGGATTTTTTTACAACATTAAGTGCAAACCAGTTTCATAAATAAGATCCAATAAAATTATTATAGGCCAACAATAGCAATCACCTTGAGATATTACCCCACTTTTTCAAAGTGAATCTTTGTGTTCTTCAAAGAAAATGGAGTCTTTGAGCAGTAAGGTACCAAGTCTGCAGCCTTCGTCAACAAGGTTAGTGCCCTTATAGGAAGGTACTAAGAGATATGACAGCTGATTCCCTGCCACCCACTACACACACACAGTGAGGAAACTGGGGATATGGTCATGTGCAAACCACAAAGAGTACCCTTAGCACTCACACGTTTGTCAGGGCATTGATGTGGACTTTTCAGGCACAGAACAATGACACATAGATTTCCACTGTTTTAAGTCATGTAGTCTGTAATAGCAGCTGAAACTACAACCTCCTTTGGTCAAGAGATAAGAAGTGCCTTGATTTGGAGTTCAATAAACTTTACAATGATGAATATAGAGTTTCTCTTTGAAAAGCAACTTCAACGTTTAGCTCTTAACATTATAAAATATTTCTATTGAAAACAAACTGGAATATAGCATGTGAACAAATTTTGACATTTTTCCTGAAATGAAATGCTTTCTGAATTTGGAAATTTCTATCCTCAGTACACACAAAGAAAGTAAAATTCAAGAACCTTTCCAAGAGCCTGAAAGGCTAAAGATTTTTAATTATAAATTCCTCTGACTATGACCTACTTTAAAAGGGGGCTTTTCCAAAAATAAGTTGAATCATTTCATTCATTTGCTCGCTGGGTACTTAGGAGTAAAGAGTCCTCATATAGTCTCTCTCTCTCTCTCTCTCTCTCTCTCTCTCTCTCTCTCTTAAAACATTAAACCACCCTCAGACAAAATGCACAAAAATTAACTGATAAAATCAACCAGCATCTTTCAGCACAGTGTAATACTATAATTAGCAGGATATTCCTTCTGTTTACTCAGTGAAAAATGGGATGATTGCACTTACCGAGCTAGGGCTAGAGTGTCGCCTAACTTTAGGCGACTCTTTGCCAGCAGAGGAGGTCTTAAAGTTAATGCAAGCATTGTTCTCAGAATGTACCCTCTTCACTTGATTAGTTGGTTTCTCAAACGGGTCAAAAGTGCTCTGTGTCCTCTGGACCCGGACTTTTTTATCCTCAGGAATTGTGTCCAGGTGCTTGATCACTGAGTCCATTCCCTGGCAGTTCCGTGTAGACATCTTTGTGACACATATCTGGAAGAAAAAAAAAAAAAAACTAAATTCAGAACTTTCCACTGTAATTTTCACATCACTAAATATACTGATTTCTTATTTTAGGAAATGTGTTCATTTCAATTGCAGGAAATATCCAAAAGCCAGCATTCTATAAGCTTGACCAGCTTCAATCACAATACAAAAGTCATCATAATCAATCTGCTAATACAAGAACTTAGGAAGACTCTGAGTGGCTTGCAGGATGTAGGAGAGCTGCGATCTGCCAGCCCAGCACAAGCAGGCATGGAGCTTTCCTGGAGCCATTCCAGAACTTTGTCGGACTCCAGACAGCCTGTGAAACTGTCTGGGTGATTACAAGGAGCTTCACAAATGCCAAAGTGTAGGGCTGGCCTGATAGCTCAGCAGACTAAAGGCCTGCTTAGGCAGAGCACAGCAGCAGGCATTCAATACCCCCAGCCTGCCGTGCTGGCCTCACCCACAGGGAGCACTGAGATAGCAAGTGAGATGGTGGCATGTGCCTGTAATCCCAGCACTTGGGAAGCTGAAAACAGAAGAATCACTACAAGTCTGACCTGCATAGTGAGACCCTGTACACCCTGTCCCAAAATACAGAAAAAAAAAAAAAAAATGCCAAAATGCAGGAGTAAAAGGCAATATCAATCCTTAAGCCCACCCAGAACAAATCCAGGAGACAAAGACAATTTTTTTTCCTCAAAAATAAAACACCTGAAATCTCTGAAATGATGCCACTGAAGTAAAGAAAAAAGTCCATCAGGCTATAGAAGAAATAAGATCAGAAATAATCTCTCACATCCAAAAAGAAATGATAGCAATTGTGAAAGAACAGCTCAGCACAGCTAAAGAAGACACAGATTGAAGGAGGAGAATAGAAAAATGATGGAAACACTGAAAGAACAACACAGGAAAGAATTAGAATATGTGAAACAGATTCAAACACATATCAACTGAAAGCTGGCAAAACCCTTTGAATGAAACTGAAGAGAGACTGTCAGGCCTTGAAGATAGTGTTGCAGCTAATGAACGACAGAGGAAAGATCTCCTAAAACTAACAAGGAACCAGGATATCACAATTCAGCAACTTCAATATGATGCAAAGAAAAATAATATAAGAATAGCAGGTGTCAATGAAGCAGTGGGAGACAGCATAAATGACATAAAAAGACTATGTGCAGAAGCACTAGAAGAAAATTTTCTGAACATAAGAACCTGACATACACATATGCGAGGCACACAGAACTCCACACAGCCACAACCACGATAAATCTACACCAAAACACATAATAATCAAAATCTCAGAAATTCAGCAGAAGAATAGAATATTAAAAGCTGCTAGAGAGAAGGAACAGATCGCCTACAATGGAAAGCCCATCAAAATCACAACAGATTTCTCAACACAAACTATCAAATAAAGAGCTTGGAGTGAAGCATTTCAGATCCTAAAAGAAATAACTTCCAACCCAGATTGATGTACCCTGCAAAACGATCTATCAAATTCAATGGCAAAATAATATCCCTCCATGACAAATAACTATTGTAGAAACTCATGACCACCAAACCAACCTGATAAAGAGTACTGAGAGATATTGTAGAAAGACAGAAGTGATCACAGCTTCAAGAACAACAGAAAGGACCCACCAAACAGAGCAAGTAATTAAAAAGAGAGAAAAAATACCGAACATATAGCAAGAAAAAAATGACAAAAATAAGCCAATACGTATCAGTTATAACCATCAATGTAAACTGCCTCAATTTACCAATCAAAAGAAACAAACTAGTACCAAGCTGGCCCCACCCCGGGGGTGCACGGAGACAGGGATTGAGATGGGCATGGTGATGTGCACCTGTAATCCCAGTTCTTGGGAAGCTGAAAACAGGAGGATCACTATGAGTCCAATCTACATAGTGAGACACTGTAGACCCTGTACTAAATACATTTTTTAAAAAGAAGGAAACAGAGTAGCAGAGCGGATTAAGAAACAAAATCCAACAATATGGTGCATGCAAGAAACACATTTAACTCAAAAGCAAATTCACACACTAAAAGTCAAAGGATGGAAAACAATCCTCCATGCCACAGGAAATGAGAAAAAATCAGGAGTGGCCATCCTGGTTGCTGACAATATCAACTTTGAACCAAAAATCATTCAAAGAGATAAAGAAGGTCACTCTTACTTGTTAAGGGAAAACTGCAACAGGAAGAGATAACAATTATAAATATATATGCACCCAATGTAAGAGCAAACACCTACATAAGACAAATTTTAACAGACATAAAAAATCAAATAAGCAGTAATGCAATAGTAATGGGGGACTTTTAATACAGCACTGCCACAAAAAAAATCAGCAAAGAAATAACAAAACCAAACCAAAGTTGTCAAGAAATTGACTCAGCAGACCTTTACAAAGTGTTTTACCCAGCAACAGAACATACATTCTTCTCAGCTGCACATGTGATGTTCTCTAAAATAGACCATAAACTAGCACACAGAGCATTCTTAAGTAAAGGCAAAGAAATTAAAATTATCCCATACATGCTATCTGACCACAGTACAATAAAACTGGAAATAATTGATAAAAGAAACTACAAAGACCCTATAAACACATGGAAATTAAATAAAACCTCCTAAATAACCAGTGGGTAACAAAAGAAGTTAAAAAATTTTACAATCCAACCAAAATGCAGACACAACTTGTAGGATGTAATGAAAGCTGTCTTAAGAGGAAAATTTATAGTGGTAAATTCACACATTAGAAAAACACAACAAGCCCAAATAAATGATCTTATGTTATACCTCAAGCTCCTAGAAAAAGAAAAAGCAAGTCAAGCCAAAATCCCAAAGAAGGCAGGAAATTATAAAGAATAGACTAGAGATTAATACATTGGAGATGAAGAAAACAATACATGGGGCCAGGGAGATAGCTCAGTAGAATAAGTGCTTGCCTGGCAAGAGCAAGATCCTGAGTTCAACCCCCAGTACCACAAAAAAAAAGAAAAAGAAAAAAGAAAAGACAAGACAAGAAAACAATACAAAGAATAATTGAATCAAAGAGCTAGTTCTTTGAAAAATAAATAAAATTGATAAACTCCTAGCCAACCTAATCAAGAAAGCAAGCAACCAAGAAAGACAGACAGACAGACAAGACCAGACCAGACCAGACCCAAATTTATGCAATAAGGAATGAAAAGGGCAAAATCACTATAGAGCCTAGAGAAATTCAGAAAATCATCAGAAGATACCTACTTCCAAAATCTTTACTCTTACAGGATGGAAGACATGAAGGAAATGGACAGTTTCCTAGCTACATATGAAATGCCAAAAAATGTCAAGAAGATATACAAACTCTGAATAACCCAGTAATGAGAAATGAAATTAAAAATACAATAAAAACCCTATCAACAAAGAAAATTCCAGGTCCCGATGGATTCAGAACAGAATTCTATAAGAAATTTAGAGACAATTTAATGCCAACTTTTCTCAAACTCTTCAATGAAACTGAAAGGGAAGCAATTCTCCCAAACTCATTCCTGGAGGCAAGTATTACTCTGACACCAAAACCAGGGAAAGATCCTACTGAAAAAGGGAACTATAGCCCAATCTCTATAATGAATACAGATGCAAAAATCCTCAATAAAATACTAGCAAACAGAATTCAGCAAATCTTCAAGATTATACATCGTGACCAAGTGGGATTAATTGCAGGAAGGCAGGGATGGTTCAACATTCACAAATCCATAAATGTAATACACCACATCAATAGAACCAAGAAGAAAAACCACATGATCATTGCAATAGATGCATAAAAAGTTTTGACAAAGTCCAAAATCCAACACTCATTCATGATAAGAAAAAAAAAAAAAAAACCTACAGAGAATTAGAGTAGATGGTCTATATCTCAATCTGATAAAAGCCATCTATGAGAAACTAACAGCCATCTATGAGAAACTAACAGCCAACATCATACTAAAACGGGCAAAAACTGAAAGCCTTCACTTTAAAATCAGGAACAAGAAAAGCATGTCCATAGTCTCCACTCCTGTTCAATATAGTTCTAGAAACATTAGCCACAGCAATGAGGCTAGAGAAATAAAAGAAATAAGGATTGGAAAAGAAGTAAAATTATCAGTATTTGCAGATGACATGAGACTCTACACAGAGGACGCCAAAAACTCCACTAAGAGTCTCATGGACTTAATCATCAAATTCAGCAACATAATAGGATACAAAGTCAGTGCCCAAAATAATTACCAAATGTTACATATTCTGCTTATATACAGCTAGAACTCACATTTTAAAAGCTATCACTGAGGCCAGGGAGATGGCTCAGTGGAATAAGTGCTTCCCTGGCAAGCGCAAGGGCCTGAGTTCAATCCCTGGTTTCGCCAAAAAAAAAAAAAAAGCTATCACTGAAACAAGAACCTGACAATATAGAACAACAGTCCCCAATTATTCTTCAACTGTCCTATCATCATCTGATTGTAAGTGGATATTTTTAAATAATTAAGAGAGTATATAATTACTTCACTTCATACAAGATAAAAGACAATCAGATGGTCACTTAAACTGATGGGTTATCATAGAATAGTTAACATGGGCTGAAGGACAAAAGGAGCCATGTTGGTTAAAAAGTTTCACATTGTAATATCTTTGACATCTGTTCCCATCTTGATTTCATTTCCAAATTGGAAGAAGGTCAAAGAACTGAGCCCAATTCTGGATTTTTTGTTTTTCAATTCCAAAGCTAACAAATAAAAAAGAACAGTACCAATGAAAACCATAAGTAATACTCATTATAAGGGTTGCTTACATTCCCCACTATACTGCTAACTCCTTTCCAATATCTTCATTCTCTTCTTTCTAAGCCTGCTCCACTTTCATTTTAGTCTTTGAGCTTCACTCTGTTTTCCACTTCATGCTCTAATCTTTTTACTCTATCCTCTGGAGACTTTGGTGTCTGTAATGAAAAATTGTATGGTCTCTATCTTAATGCAAATCTAGATGTTACGGTTTGGATTTTAAATGTTTCCTAGAGGCTGAGATGCTGAAGACATTGTTCCAAGCCCACGGCTCACTGGGGATAATTGGAATCATAGGAGGTAAAGCCTAATGGAAATCAGTCAGGTCAATGCAGCTTGCCCTGGACAGGCTACGGAGCCCCAACCCCTGCTTCTTTCTGTCTTTGCTTCCCAATCACCAGGAAGGGAGCAGCTTTGCTCCACTGGGTGCCCCTCATAATGATGCTCTGCCTATGCACAGGCCCAAAGAAACAAAGCCAGGTGACCATGAACTCTATCCTCAGAAGCTCTAAGCCAAAGTACACCTTTCCTGCTTTGAAGTTTTGACCAGGTATTTTGTAACAGTGACAGAAAGCTAGCATGGCAGATACTTTTAATTTGTGTCTAAAGAAATAACTCTACATGAAACTGATTTTAGAATATGTTTATTCACATGAAAAATTTCCATATTCCTGTATGCTACCAGGTAAGGAAAAATAGAAGATATTTAAGCAAAGTGCACATTGTTAAAGAAAAAATATTATTTTTGGAATAATATGTATAGATTGATTCCATATGGGTAATAAATGCATACATACACACACACACACACACACATATATATATATATATATATATATATATATATATACAGTACAAAGTCCTAAAGGAAATACACCACATTCAACTTCAGGTACCTCCACACATGTACAATTGTTGCACAGATAAAAGGTAAGATTAGTAGTATTTTTATACTCCTCCATTATTTGATTCATATGCCAATTCATTTTATTTTAAAAAACATTAACATAGAAAGATATGTATAATTAATCTAAGCTCTTCGAAGTTTTTGCAAAACAAAAGACAATTCTAAAATTAAATATTAAGCATGAACTCTGTCCCAAGAGAGGAGCATAGGGTAAGTTCTAATTAAATCAAACAAGGAAATAACTGACCTAAGGTTTTAGGGGGAAATTATTTAAATTGATAAACCTAAAGTATTTCCAATTAAATATTCCTAAGAATTTCACATTTATCATTTTTGCAATCTAGTAACAAATGATAAAGTACAAACAGAAAGCATATAAAATAAACTCAGAAACAGTAAACTACAGTCACAGGCCTATGGTAATAATTTCATTTGTCACACGTATCCTGCTAGCTAGCTCCTAGTTCATATGTTACTTAAAATATGTATCAATGCATCCCATCCTGGCCTGCAGAGTATCATCGTTCCCCGGCACCCCTTCTGAACACAGGCAAGATGAGTCCTGCCCTGCTCATCTACATCTATACAGCAAGCGACGCTGCCTATATTATTGCACTACTTTCCCACAGTGCCTCGCTCAGTATAAAGCTCTGTAAGATTCTGTTGAGTTAATAAATCAAATTCTGGAAGATTCATTCAAATGAATAATCTCTGTACTTTCTTACTAAAAAAGCCAAAGCTCTGAAACATTATTCATAGCTATTATCATAGTGTTATCAACAATATTTAATTGCAAGTTCATTTCACTACCCAGAATTCTACAATGACAACCAGTATTCCTTGTCTCTAAATATCCTTCACCTTCAGAACTAGATTAGGATGAGACTCTCTATTATTTTTCTATGTTATGTATTAGTTTGGTGGACCTGATACAACCTGATGAGCTCTTTAAAATCAGAGCATTTTCTCCAGCCAGCTGAAGAGAAGGTCAGAGGCATGCAGTCTGGCTGTCCCAGAATAAGGCAGAGACTCATGCTATGAATTGCCTAAAGGGTACCACATGGCAATCACTGGTCTCCATCTCACCAATAGCAGGCAAATGGGCACCACTGTCCTGTACAGACAAGAAAATTATTTCTTCTGACAATTAGTGATCTGTAAAAAGGTCATGAACCCCAGTTAATAACCACAACCCAAGCAACATCCTGATTTCAACCCAGAGAGATGTGGGGAAAAAAGTACCTACTATTGCATGTTCACACTTCAAAACTAAGAAACTATGATATAACAAGTCAGTATGTTTGTGGGGCCATGCTACACAGCAATAGAAAACTAATACATTTATTTAACTTAAATTTGCTTCAAGCATTTTTGGAGCACAATGTTCTTAAGGAACTGCTGTAGATACACAGTGTATCAGGCCCAAGAGAAAACAGCAATGATTCTCATGACTAATACCAACATATAACCATGTACTTAAGAATCTGCTGCATGACATAATTCCATCAGCTCATAAAGCTCACAAACAAATTTTCCACATTAAGTTTGTATACTTAATGTATTCCAGTCTCCACTGCAGCTGGGTTTGTGTGAATAATACAGGTATAAGTACCTGTTGTGTACCTTCATCCAGGAAAGTAATCTAAACTTGAGTTTTCCACATAGCACAAAGTAACTGCTGTGGAAAAGGTTCAAGTTTCCAATATTTGAGACACACTACTTAAATGTGATCTGGCCATCGCTGTTAACCATATATAAGGACAAGAGAAAGCAAAACCAGGCCCCTGGGTATCTCCCAAGCCTGTCTGGCCATTCACCTTGCAGACACTAAATGTACAAGGGGAACACTGGCCTAGAGAATGACCCAGGCAAGTGAAGTAACAATAGCACTTATTCCTTGCTAAAAGATGCAACTTCTGGCAACTCTTTGAATAAAGTTATTGAAGTGCCCGGAGTACATAAAGAGGAGAGCAAGCAGTCTGCATTCAGCAATGCACAACAGCGCTGGAAAACAGATTACACACTGGTGCTCTCCCCAAGCACCTGGGACTTCAAGTGAATCCTTCTAACAACCGGTCAGCACCTTAAACTGTTCCCTGCCCCACAGGGAAATGCTTATGGTCTTCCCACAACAAAATGCTTATAGTCAGTGCACTAGAAAGTGTTGGTAAAATACATAATTCCACATAGAAAAAAACTTAAGAGACAGATACATGGTATGTCCAAATGGAAAAGAATTAGTGGGAATCCCTAAAACTCAAAAAGGTAGATTCTTCCAACCAACAAATATGAACACTTTTATCCATTTCTAATTTTCATATATATCCGTATGGCACAGATTTTGGCCTTTGTTATAATTCTCCACTGAGAAAAAAGAAAGAATCCTTACAAGGCAATGGACTCTAGCTTACAGCGCAAGAAATACAAAAACATCTTGGAAATATCCCACTCGTACAAAAAATAGGATATTTTAAGTGTCCAGGAAAACGAGAGCAGGACAAAGGAATCTGCCTAAAGTGGCTCCCATTGACTAACTGGTGATTATACATATGACCATTAAAAGGGGAAATAGTAGTCCAACTTTCTTGTAGCCAATTACTGAAACACCATGAGCTCTTTATGATTTCAAAAAGACAAAAGTTGCAAGAAAGAGCAAATGATAGTTACAATATTTTTTAAAAGGATGAATATAATAAAACATGGTTGGTTTTAAAACAGACAACAGTAAATAACCAAGCTGTGTTAGACAAAGTAGGAATATACCCAAAAAAGGCACAGCTGCTTGGGGCATGTGGGTAGACAGGCTGAGGTGAAGAAAGAAGAGCAACATGGATACTCCCCTGCTGGGAGGTAAGGCCAGTATAACAAAGTGACATGCTGAAACTATATTCCCAAAGTGATACTTTCCGAAGTACTAATCTGGCAGAGACACCACATTGCAAAGAAAATCAACATGAAACCAATACAAAAGACATTTCTAAAAAGTAACTTTCTTTAACATCTATAAATTTAACACTGAAAAGGAAATTCAGCTTGGCTTTCAACCAGTGACTTCAATAAAAATTACTATTTTGGGAAAATCAAGACCCAAGGATCAACAACTCAGATCCTGTAAGCCAGGCAATTATGAGTACACACTATTCTACTTGTGAGCCCATAAAGATTATACAACCAAAGAAAATATTAAAAATATTATTACTGAACTCCCTGAAAGGAATCTAAATGAATAGTACTATAAGACTAGTTGGAAGGTATAAAAAGGAATAAAGAAACAATAATGAAATTAATTCAACCTATTGCATTAGTGTTTTACTACAGGGTAAGTGATAAATGTGGTAATATAATTTGTAATAATTATATTTGCACATGTTTTCTTTGTTAAAGTGTCTGAAATATGTTACAATAATCAGTCACACTAAATTAGTATGTAAAATTAAGGGAATTTAATTAAGTCAATAATCGTTGCTTAAATAGAGAGAGACAAATTGGTTTTCAAAATTACTTTTATTGCTACATATATTTGTAAGTGTACATAAATGGGTCCTTGGCCAAGTACAAAGGCCACGTAGCTGTCCCAGGCACAGCAAACCACAGACATTCCACTCACCATCAGCATCCACTATCCTTTCCTCATGCCTGTCAGTGGCCTTTGCTTGGAAAAGCTTCCTCCCACACAAACACAACTAGACCTAAAAATTGCCTGTACTCCACCCTGATGATTAAACTCCACCCGAAACCCTTACACTCCACAAATCAAACCTTTACTAGAGGTCACCTCAGTGACTATATACTGTCTCCCTACATTATTGTGCATACCTTCAATTGTAATTATTCCTTGGAATAATCTCAACAACTTGATTTTCTCTTCCACAGGAAAACAACTGTGTCTCACATTCACTGTATAGATGCCAAGAGTACCTCTGCCTTCAAATCATCTCTTGAAATGTCTAATAAAAGTTTATGGATAGGGCTGGTGAGATGGCTCAGTGGTCTAAAGCACCTACTTGGAATAAGCTTGGCAAAGCACAGGGACCGCGGTTCGATCCCCCAGCACCACATGCCAGCCAGCCGCGCCCCCTGGTGGGCTGAGCTGGCCACACACACACACACACACACACACACACACACATAAATAAATAAATAAATGTTTTAAAAAAAAAAGTTTATGGATAAACTTAAGAAAACTAAGAGGCTTCACTGGACCAAAAGAAAATGTACTGGCTACCTGGCCCTTCAGCACATCCCAGTAGACAGGTGTGTTACCAGCCCCATGTGAAAACAAGACAGTCCAACAGTAATGCGAGTTAAGCTCACATTATTCTATGACTACATGTTTTCACCCATACTTCATTCCATTCAGAAATGAAAATGAGAGGAATCACATAAGCAAGAATGTTTCATGGTACCTGAAAACATTAAAAAATAAAGAACTTATCACAAATATCAAATAAACTTTTGTTCTTTGATTTTTTTCCATTAAATTCATGAATATAGTATCTCAATCTTTGGGGTTTTTTTGTTTTTTGGTCTTTGGTTTTTGTTGCTGTTGTTGTTGTTGTTTTGTCGTACCTGGGGATTGAACTCAGGCTATTGTGCTTACCAGGCAAGCACTTATTCTACTGAGCTATCTCCCCAGCCCCAAATTTCAAACTTGGTGACATATAAACTGCAGTGTAGCTATCCATCTCATCAGTTAATTGCATCTACTCATTGTTAAGAGAGGTTTGCCCATTTGTTGGCAGATCTAAACTCTGTAAAAACAATTAGAAATTCAAACAGCTCCAGAGGCTTCAAAAATCACAGTTTGACCTATAATTTTAACTTAGGGCCACGTAAAACCCACACAACTGTCTCCTGAAGTCACAGCAATGGATGTAAACCAGCACAATTTAATTCATTTAAGGTCAGCATTAATTTCAAGGGAACCCATTCAGGCTGAAAATTTCCCTTTGAATTAACCATTTTCTTGTGATGGGCATTTTCTAGGTTCAGAATGTGATCCTCTCTATTTCTTCATTCCACACGCTTGAAGGCAGGCACTGGAAAGGAAATGGCTCAAAAGATCCTGAAGTTGTGCAGATCAACTACCTAAGGCCAGGCACATAAACGTGCTTCTTTGTACCTCTTTTTATGTGCCACTTTCCGTTAGATTTCAAGGTTTAGAAAGAGCAAAGACAGGCGGGCACATACACACACACATACAAACACTTTTCTTGACGTTTCCAGTCTTCTCAATTTTTTTGTAACTATGAAATCTTGGCATTTCTCATGGGTGGCATCCTGGGCATCTTTGTAAGGCAGCACAGTACTTGTGGGCAGCCCTGTACAGCAATATGTACTTACCATAGAACATTTGACAACACTGGTTCTGCTATTAAGTGCTACTCATGCCCCTACATCACTGGTATTGCAATAACCAAAACAGTCTTCACTACCAACTACCTTGTGTTTAGATCATATACCATAATGTCATTTAAATATGTGTTGTTGTCATGCTATTGTCATTGTTTTTTAATGTATTTTGGTATAGGGTCTACGGGGTCTCAATACACAGATCAGACTCACAGTGATCCTCCTGTTTTCAGCCTCCCAAGCTCTGGGATTACAGGCACGCACCACCAGTCATTGTCTCAGTCACTGTCTCAGCGTGCTCTGGGGACAGGACCGACAGGCACACAAGGAATCAAACCCGGGTCCCTGCATCTGCCTAAGTGGGGCTTTCATCTGCTCAACTATCTGGCCGGCCCTGTCATACTATTTTCATATAAGCCCCAATGAAATTTTCTCTCATATGTTTGGTTTATTACGTTAAAAGTGGCAGTTTCTGGGCATGATGGCATATGCTTGTAATCACATCACTCAGACAGCTGAGGCAGGAGGATTAACCTGTTTGAAGCCAATCTAGGCTATACAGTGAGCTCAAGGCCAGTTTGAACTGCACAGCACAGCCCTGTCTTTAAAAAATAAAAAAATAAGAAGTGGCAGTAGGTCTGCCTTTTTCCTGCACTCCTGCTCATTGTCCACGACCATACTGTAAGCTCCTCGGGCGCCACATAAACCAATTTTCTGTTTCTTTAACAACCCCAGTGCAGATGAATGGGTGCTCACTCAACACTTAGTCAAGAATCATGCATTTTCCTAACAAAAAGCCTCCCCTTTTAACCTCAAATAGCCCCTCAAAAGAATCAGTCCTAAGAAACAACACTGAATAAAGCATCTTGAGTTGCGATATTGTCCAGTCAACGAGACGCTTTCGCCAGCTGCTTCCACACACCAGCTTTCAATGTCTAATATTATGATTTGGGTCCTAACAGGGTTGTTTCTCTACTGAGGAGTTTCCTTGGGGTCTGACCTAATTTCACTTAAATCTGAATCCATCAACTAATAAACACAGTCAAATGGAAACATTTGAGAACACGGCATTCTTCTGTGTGCTGCAGCAGCCATAGCTATGTTACAGCCCTTACTGAGCTATCACTGGAGAAATGCTTTGCGATATTTCCATCAAGAAATATTTAGGGGCCAGGGAGCTGGCTCAGTGGAATAAG
>NW_004524857.1:1169223-1193784 GCF_000260255.1 Octodon degus
TGTATTTAGTACATAGTCTACAGGATCTCACTACCCAGATTGGACTCGCAGTGATCCTCCTCTTTTCAGCCTCCCAAGCACTGGGATTACAGAGGTAAGCCACCACGCCCAGCCTCAATCTCAGTCTCAGTGTGCCCCAGGGGCAGGGCCAGCAGGGCATGTGGTACTGGGGATCGAAACCCTGTCCCTGTGCTTGCCTAAGCAGGTACTTTAGTCCACTGAGCTACTAGCCAGCCCTTGGTTCTTGATTTTGTCAAATCATAATGAGAAATGTTATAACTCAAGGTTTAACAAACACTCACAGCAAGGGTAAAGCACCATCTGTATTATTAGTTGAGAGTGATAGAGTTTTTTCAGCATGTTCTTATCTGTGGGGATCAGGATTTCATCTGGGATATTCTCTAGCCCCTTGCTGCTTATAGATTCACAGCACTGACATCACTTGGAATGCCAGACCCATCACAGTCCTACAGAGTGAGAAGCTGAAGGTCAACAAGACCTTCACACATTAGAGTTTGAGACATGGCACACCAAAGCACATAATGATATGCTTTCTTATATGGTCAAATAAAGGATTAAAATTCAGAGAACAGTCAACTCCTGTTGAGGCAAAATTTGCCTCAGTCTCTTGACACAACAGGAATGATAAACATATCACCATTCTTTTGGTAACACTGTTTGGTCAAACTTCACACAACATATCGTGGTAATCTGAGATAATCCTTTAATAAAATTTTGAACTCCATGATAAGATGTTCTAATAATGTGTACCCAATAGATATACAAATACAAAAAGCAATGGGACAATACTGTATAGAGAGAAAGAAAATACATGGATTGTAACAGCAGAAGTAGGGCCATCTGATAGCTCAATGGACTAAAGTGCCTGCTTAGGCAGAGCACAACAGCCAGGGTTCTATCCCCGGGGGTTCCATTCCTGGCTTGCTGTGCTGGCCCCACCCACAGTGCACATGACACAGCGATTGAGACTGGGCATGGTAGCACAAGCCTGTAAACCCAGCGCTTGGGAGGCTAAAAACAGGGGGATCCCTCGAGTCAGATCTAAGTAGTGAGACCCTGTAGACTCTGTCCTAAATACAGAAAAAAATAAAATAACAGTGGAAGTAACATCATCTCCTACACAGAAACTGTGGGTTCATGTATTTTTAATACAGAAACACTATTTTACCATTGGACACTGTATCTGGAAAAGAAAAAAAATGTACAATCCACAAGGGTCTTTTAAGGAAAAATAAATCCAGAACCTTACTTTACTTTTTACTTATCAGTGGTTATTTTGTCGTTTAGAAAGGAAAAGAGAAAAAAACTTAGAAGTCATTTCTGGATTCATGTAAGAAATCATAAAACCAAATTACATTTGTGAAGAGGACTATGTAAGGTAAAACATATCCTCCTCTTGAGGGTGGGTACCCTCTGCCTACTGGGCAGAGCTGAACATATCTCCCTGTGATTTGGACAAAGCATATGATTTCCCACTCCTATTTTGTAGAACACTGGGTAATACACGTGTCAGATACTGTTTCCACTAAAAACTTACTAAATATCCCAAAAGGTCAAGGGAGAAAAAAAGAATAGATATGTAAACGCTCTGGTTTCCATTTGATAGCCACAATTATAAGCTGGTTAACATTCCATCACTAAAAAAAGACAGTCAGGGCTGTAGCTTTCACAGCTGATGGCCACTTGGGTATCCAGTTCTGGAAGGTAGAATATTAGGCTTGACAACTAAGTTGCTCCCCTACACTTAGAGTGAAAGGCATCAGAAATGGAGTATGGAAATGACAGTCTACACACACTGCAAGGGACTTACTCTGCCCTGAGATTTCACAAAGCCAATGCCCGTGCCAAACTACAGAATCCCTACAACTGCAGTGGGGAAATAAAATACCCATTCTCCACAACATAAAAGAATCAGGCTACACAAAGTGCCTCACAGTGCATGGTTAATTAGTTTCTTCATCAAAACAGTATTCCCCTAAAGACTCTATTCTAGAAAAGAAAGTCTTTTTCTGCACATAGGGATTTTCCCCTCTTTTCTCACAGAATTTCCGGGTTTAAATATAGCTCTTCTTTTTATTAGGTTTTGTCTTGCGTCCTACCTGAGAGGGGGAAATGAAAGTGTATTTTCAAAGAAGCTCACATGGTTGGAAGTACAAAAAACTCTGGTAAGAGGCACTGACTAACATAAACCACAGCAATTTAACAATGAAGGTCCCTTGTCAGAAGCACTAAGAACTAGCACACAGAACAGGCTGAACCTGAAATCAATAACGTGATCCAGAACGATTTCTACCTGCACACATGAGTAGTGTTTGAGGCATTTTAAGCATTGTAAGGTCTCAAAAAGCCATCATTTGTATCAAAAGCTGAACAAAAGGCAGTCTCAGAAGTCCCTTAACTCCTGCTTTGTCTCCTTTTACAGTTTCTCTGAACCACCTACACTTGTGTGTCCTAAGCCAGCCCAGCTCTGTCTTCATGTTTACACCTTTAAACATCGCTCTTCTACCCCTCCTTCAAGAGAAAGCATCTACAAGATGAAATGACATCACAAATGGAAACTGAAAAGAATACAATACCAGAGGTCTGAATGATCTGGTAGGACCTGAATTCTCTTCCCCTGGTAACCACATGAACAGCACTTTAAAATAAAGATTATAAATATTTTTAAATTTTTCCCTAAAAGAGAAATAAAAATGTGCACCATTATCTTAGTCTGAAACAGATGGCTGCACAAGTAAATACAATTTACAGCTCCTCATCTTTTACAACCATTTTTAATAAAATCTAGATGCAGAATTTGTGCTTAGATAATACTTTAGTGGCTAATGTCAATAGTGATGTTATAAAGTTTAAGAGTTTGATGTTTGTCTTCTAGTAAAATAAAACCTGACCAATGAATTCAGAAAAATACAGGGCATCAGTCGATACAGGATTGACTTTTGAAGCTCTTAACATTTTCAGAGAATCATATATGGGTCACTAACCACACAGAGCTTATGAAGAGAAATGCAGGGAACAATGAGGCTTTGAAGAGAAAAATGGAAGGATCTTTCAATACAGCTCTAACAATTGGCCTGTCTGCTGCAAAGAGCTAAATTTTACAATAATAACTTTGATGGCAATCCCCTAATAATCAAGTCCTAACTGATTTCATGGAGATGCATTCTGTAAACCTGTCCTACAACTGAGAAAAGTCAATAGCGATGCCTAACTGAGATGTACAAGGTAAATTCAGAAGAGCAGCTGGATGGATGCACGAGTCTTGCTGCTTGTCTGCCATCTGAAAACAAACCCTAGTGCTTCCAGAAGTGTTTCACTGTCAACGCTGTATTTTCAGCGACATCTCTTTTAACTGAGGAACAAGCTACTGGGGCCAATGTGTCATCAACAGGGCAGAAGACTTAAGTCTGAGAACACACACTCGTCCAAGCTGGAGCAATTCCCTTACATCTTCTTTTTGTCTACTCAAACTCGAGATCATTAAGAAACAGTTATATATGTTCTATAAGCGAGCAAGCTTGGGAAGGCTCTTGGGCCAGATGTAACACAGTTGATAGAAAAGGGATGAAAACTGAGGACTTCTAGATGAGGTGACAAGGACAACATCAGTGATGTTATTATATAACAGTCACTACAAAAACTGCTTTCAAAATCTTTCCTCAATCTCTACAACCAGCCCCTGAGGGACACTATAATTATCTCAGCTTTATAGGTGATTAAATTGAGGCACACATGAATTAAATAGGATGTCCACAGTCACACAGAAAGTAAACACAGAGATGAGACTCACTGCAGGACTCAGGCTACAATACCACTCTTGACCAATATGTTGTCTTTCTTACATGTCCCCTGAGACTAATGTCTTCAGAAAAAATAAAGAATGGACCTGACCTATAATACTCCTACCCATTCTCTCTTATCTCTCCTAATGCAAAAGAAAAGCACTTTCAAAGCTACATAACATAACTGATCTGTAGATTAAGGTTTTCTGGCCTATTATCCTCTTCTCCTTACAAACCCACCACCCTACTAAACATACATTTAACTAATCTAATTCTGAATGAGTCTCACACCGAAAGTCAAGCCATAACAGAGGAAAAAAAAAAAAAAAAAAACAGAGGCGCAGGAACAGAAAGCAAGAAGGATTAGGTTAATTGGGAAGATGAAATGACTCGGGTTTTTACACAATGCCTTGTCATCCTCTATACATGTTTGAGAGTTCCTGGGCAGGGAAATAAACTGTTGACTGACCTAATCTAGGAATGGTCAAATCCACTGATGGTGACTAAGAGACAGCTCTGGGGCTGTAACTGGACTTTGTACAACGGACCTCCCAGCAGAAAAACCACCTGGGTCTACAAGAAGAAGCATCAGGAAGAAAGCAGAGAAAGAGAAACCTATATTGATGAAGCCAGACTGACACGCCTCGCCCAGTGGAAAAGGGCTTAGTATATCATCAGGATAATACTTCCTCCCATGCTGTCTAGATCAGAGGGCACCTGGGCGTTTCTTCCCGAAAACAAGGCTGGGAAGTGCAAGAAAGCTCATGGTAGGCATCAGGAGATGGAGTAAGGCTTTGAGCAGCCTTTACTTAACCAAGTTAGACTAAGGAAGGGGCTATACGCCGTGGGAAATTGGAACAATGATGACAAAAGATGTAATTCAGCTTCCAATGAATATGCCAACTGATTATTGCTCTCTATCAGTAACACATAGACATGAAAGTATTAGCAGCCCAATTATGCTCAATAACCAGGACATATAAAGAAGCCAAATATGCCTATAGATCTTTCCCTCAGTGCATTTTTATTCCTTATTCTGTGCCCTTTTCTATAGCCATTCATTTTCATGATCTTTCTATTACCTATCAGTGATGTTCATACGGAAGTTTGACCTAGTGATATCATACAAGGATACAGAAGATGCTGTCCCAAATATAATTCAAAGCTTACACTGAAAAAATGAAGCTCTAATGTGTGCATAGCTGAAATATGAAAGCATGTGAAGTGAAATAAGCCAGACACAAAAGGCCAAATATTGTACACTGCCACTTTGATATAAGGTACCTAACACAGGCAAAGTCATAGAGAAAGTAGACTGAAGATTCCCAGGGGCTTAGGGAAGGAAAAGAATGGGTAGCTAATATTTAAGGACTAAAGAGGCACATGATGAAGAATAAGTTCTCAAAATAGATGGACACTGATGATGATTTTGGAACACTAAACATACTGAATGGCACCGAAGTGTCAACTTGTAAATGACCAAAACAGTCAATTTTGTGTTGTGTGTATTTTAAACACAACTTAAAAACCAAGAAATCACAGTATCTCTCACACAATTACTAAAATAAAATATAAACAGCTTGCAACAGAATTTCTCCTTGAAATATTTTAAGAACAAGTACTATAGTGGCCAAGCATGGTGGCTCACACCTGTAATTCTGGGAACCTGAGATTAGAAGGATCACAAGTTGGAGCCCAAGCTGAGCAGCTCAGAGACTTGGCAGGTCCCCACACCAAAATACGCATGTGCGCGCGCACACACACACACACACACACACACACAAATTGTAAGTCTCATGAGGACAGGGACTAGATCTATTTTACCCGCAACTATAACACGGTAGACTTGCCATAAATGCTAGATAAACAAATGCCTAAAAGAAAGCAGGGGAAAGGGTTCTCCAAGTTAGGAAATACAATATTTAAAAAGTAATTTACTATGCATGAGAAAGTATAATGGAGCATATTCCAAGGAGAAAGGCCAGCCTCACTGCGGCCAAGCTCGATCTCATCTGTCTTCCTCCACAGCTTGCCTTACAGCGTCTTACACATAGTAGGCAGCTAATACATTTTGGGAAAATGAGGAGAAACATATGTTTATAAAATCAATGTCATATTACTACTCTACCATTCTGTCTTTTAAAAAGTACTTTCTAATAATGAAAAAAAAAAATGAACTTCATAGCTTACACACAATGAAGGTAATATATAAATAGCTATAATGTATCAACCATAGAAAAAGAAACTGCAAACATAAAGCATATTGTCTGCTACATAGAAAAAAAAAAGTTTTTATTACTGTATTTTAGGAAGTAATAATCTAAATAAAACAAATCCAAGTATTCACTTCCAATAATCAATATCCAACCTTTACAGTAAATAGCTGAGGGAACACATAAGTACATTTAAGGCTACCTTCTCTGAGAAACAAAAAAAAAAAAAAAAAAATGTTTTTAACTTACTATGAATCACAACACACTAACAATATTTCTCTTAATTCATCTATCAAGTAATTAAATGTTCTTTTTAAAATTTACTTATGTCACAAAATTATACAGAAGGGGCTTACAGCCAGTATGCCATTTACTGATAATTCTGCCAAGTAATATTCACTGTGTATAACATTTACATTTTACATGAATTACTGAGTGACTCAATATACATTAAAGTGTACATAAGTAGAATATTTTTAAAACAAAACCAACTGCTGGCACCCTTAACATTCACCCCTATATGAAAGGTGAATTCACATAAACTCATCAGGACCATGGGAACAACAATAAAAATGTCCTTCAGTTCCAACCCCCACCACCCACTACCAAAAACTGTTTTGTCAATTAGCAAAGGAAACAGAAATTCAACCTCCGTGGCGGTCAGAGTCTGCGTCTCAAGCCCCTCATTTTTATCTTCTCTACGAGCAGGTGAGCATCCTTTCCAAGCCGCCTGTCTGCTGCCTGGCTCTTTCACGCAGGCAGGGGTTCTGCATTAGCCTCCAAAATGCCAACGGTCCTCTACTAGAGGCAGCACTTCAAGCAGAGCCGCATGCAGGATCATCACTTCAGCACATGAAAGCATAACCACTACAGGTGTAATGAGGCAAAATACCAGCACACTGACCTCTGCTCCGCAGCACAGACTTAAAGCAGGGGCACGTCTGTGCTCCAGGAGGGTGACGGTGGCACGGGCAGAGAGGAAGCCCCAGATCCCTACTACCGTGGAGCTATTTACCTCTCTCAGATCCAATCCAGCTAAATTTATGGATACCAGTTTACCACCTCCCCCACCCAAAAAAGTGATCTTCCGTCCTTTACTTGCTTTCCTCAGAGGGCACTGAGTCAGTCATAGCCTAGCAAAACAATCTGCAACCTTTCTGTGAGCTATAATGAACAAGACTAATTGTAGGAGAAATGAGACTCAGATATGGCCAAAAAGCAGTCACTGAACCTTTTCCTCATCTTAAAGCTGCTACTGGTGTTTACAAACTACAGGCAATAGCGTCAGGAGCCTCTCAGACTCCCCTGAGTAACCTCCTCTCAGATCCCTAATTTGAATACCCCTTTATCAATGTGTAATGGTTTTGGCAGTTAAATAGAAGAGAGTGAGTAAAATAACATGCACAAAGTGAACCCTTTTCAAGTTGTAAATGAGTGAGTCAGGATTCTGACTTGCCGAGGTGCTCCAAATGAAAACCCTTGATATAATTTTAAGCATGCTCGTCTTACCGTTTTGCTGTTGTCTCTCTCAAGCGCAATTCACCTGGAACTCTTTAACATATCTCTAGCAATGCATTTGCATGAGGCCAGCCTCACACAGCAACTGAATTCACATCTTTCTGCACTAGCAAGCTGAAATGGTACGGCCGTACTACAACCAAGACAGGGGGAAGCATAAGCAAAAAAAAAAAAAAAAAAAGCCAGAAATCATCTCAGAGAAGCTGATCTCTAGGGATAAGGCCAAAAAATGGTTTCAAAAGAGCAAAAAGGACATACAAACATTCAGTATCAACAGCATTAACAGTTCATTTTTTCCCCAAAGAAATTTGATTTTTTTTTTCTCCAAACACGATGGACTTGCCTGTGGAGTTCCCAGGAAGGCAGAGTAACCAGGCTCTGCAGCAGCACTGCAGCCCAAGTAACTGTGCGTATGCTGTCCAGGCAGCCCACGGCACACGGGCTCTTCACAAAGATACTGGTTTGCAATGCAGGGCTGCTTCAAAAGAATAGACAACAGGAGCCAAACAGCTAATGGTGATTGCATAGGACGAAAAGCATTTAATCAGGCGGATGCTCCTTGTTGTACTTAATTTAATTTTTTAAAAGCACTGGAGAAAGCCAATAACTGTTCTGAGTGACAGCCCCATTAAATAATAATCTGAGGTCCTACAGAAGGCCAAGTTTAGGCTACAATCATTCATGCTGAAAAAGCTGGGGAAATGGCTTAATGTGTCCGTGTGAGTACACTTGTGATGCAAGTGGTGTATAATGAGACTCTAAAATAACCACACACCAAATACATTAGGCTAAAAGAGGCACAGGTGAAGCACCCACAGAATGACAGTGACAGAATGCAGTTATGAGCCTGCAGAAATTACTGGGGGGACGAGAGTTCATACCAAACTCAAAAATAAAAACAGCAGCACAAACCAGTTCTCACAATCTTTAGTCAAATTGTGCCAAGTCATGCCACAAGGTGTTTGGGTGGCAAAGAAAATATGCCAAACAACTACTCTCTCAGCGACCTCTACAGGAAAGTGGTTGCTCTGCAGTTCATCTTCGTTCAAAGGCTACCTAGCCTCAGAAACAACCCCAAAAGTTCACAAACTATGTTAAGACACAAAAATACAACTGAGAAGCACCTTAGGCACGAAATGAAAAAGTCAATCATGAAGTCTGACCTCATAAATATTCATTTGCTAGCCACGAGGTCACTAGTGAGTGGTCAATATTCCCACAGCTCCTGGGATGTGAGGTCCCCACTGGTAATCACGAAACCCAAGGAAAAGCATTTTCCTTAGCATCCGAGTTGGTTAAATAAATCGTCTCTCCACTCCCCATTGGTAAGCCATCTTCATCAGTTTGAATGACACCATGAAAATATTCAACTTGTTTTCCGACAACAGACAAGTTCATTCAAAACTCTTACAAAAAGTTCTTAAAACATAAATATTATATAGTTCCTTGTTCACTACAGTCAAGAAAGAAATCCATCTCCTGAGTTTCTGAAGACTATTACATTTCACCAACATCATTTCTGGGTATCTCAGTACCCCTTTCAGAAGTTGAGGTCTTATTTGTGACGCTCGCCACCGTACCCACAAAGACTCTCCTTTTCCAGAACCAATACCATGTCGTATTTGAATTATTTAAGACTTAATCATATGCTATCTCATAAAATTCTTTTCTTATTGGCAATGTCACTATTTTAAATCCCTTGAGGAATAAGCCAAATATACTGCATATTTCTTATTCCCCCATAGCATAATACAAAAGGCTGGACAATTAGCAAATATTAACTATATAAAATAATCAATGAATTTCCAAGCTCCATGTTTGAGTCCCAAAGGCCGTTCTGAGACAATGTCCCTTCCTCTACATAGAATCCCCCATTCTATATTCTTGGAAAGCAATCAGTGTTAAAAGTGCTCTCTGCATTGAAGTAGTTTCCATGCCTCCCCCCACCCTCCAAATCGAGTTGGCTGGTAACAAAATGGAAAGTGTTCATGTTTACTGAAGCATAGGGAGAAAAAAAAAAAACTGTTTTTTTTTTTTATTTATTCCTTCAACAAACATGCACATATATGCCAAGCAAGGTGAATAGCCGTGTTCTCTGTATTCAAAGAACCAAATGAGGGGCTAGAGAGAAAGCAGGTAATTATAATGCACTGAAATACATGTTTTTAGAAGACACTGATGGGTGTATCTTCCCTTGAATGTCACAGAGAAGACTTCACAGGGAAGCTAGCATGAAGCTACCTTCTGGCCTCTGCCCAGGAGGGAGGAGCATAGAAGGAACAGCAGCACACCTGCAACTGGAAGTTGTCTCCAGAACTACCAACCAGCACACCATGCTGGCCACCGGGAAGCCTGAAGGGAGCTTTGACACCAGACTACAAAAGGCCCTCTATCCCACGCTAAGAAGTTACACATTTTATCCTACAGGAAGCTGCAATTTACTGTAAAAGGGAGACCCTGAAGGGCATGTATGGAAGAGGGACCAGATGGGATTTTCTTGTGACAAGGAAAGCTTATAAGAGATGGATCTGGAGGAGCCAAAGTAGTAAAGTCACTTGGACAATTAAGACAACAGATTAGACAAGGCCATGAATGAAAGTAATGAAACTGGGGCTGGATGGAAAGATAAAGGAGGCAAGAGACGTCCACTATGAGTTACATGTTGAATGACTGGGGCTGGGGTGATAGCTCAGCAGCCTAAGCGCCTACCTGGCAAGCACAGGGACCCAGGTTCAATCCCTGGCACCACATGCTGTGCAAACCCCACCCTGGGCATGCTGAGCTGGCCACTGACACTGGATGTGGTGGCACATGCTTGTAATCTCAGTGCTGGGGAGGCTAAAACAGGAGCATCACTATGAGTCCAAGCTGTGTAGTGAGACCCTGTACCAAATACGTAAAATAATACTAATAATAATAACATGTTGAATGACTGGACCCAAGGCACCCACCAAGCTGCAGTCCAATCATGGTGGACAATCAGTCTTTTCCTCTCCACCAATTCCTGCTTCTCTTGCCTTAGCTGTGCTTGCTACCTAGAATGTACTGCCCAGATTGGGGGGTGGGGGGCTGCCCAGTACTGAGTTTGACCTTGGGAATACCCTCCTCACAGTCCTTGCCTGGCTTTGCTCCCTTTCTGTCACACTGTGGTGCTTCTGCTCACCAACCTGCTCTGTTTACTTGTTTATCTTCTTCTCCCTCTAGACGTAAACTGCTCAAGAGCACAGGTTTGCGCTCACTCAGTCTTGCATCTCCCTAGCCCCCGAACAGCACTCTCTGCTCACTGAATAAATAAACAGGAGGAGACGCTGGTGCATGCATGCAGAATGGCAATGCACAGGGAGCTAAGAACTGCAAAAACAAACGCACAAAAATCATGGACTAATATAACTTTACAGTCAGCCATAAAACAGAAGTAAAGGCAGCGGCTACAGCACAAAGCTGCAGGAAATCAATCCTATGCTCAGGCTACAAGAAATATCTTGATTAAAGGACATGGACATGTATCCGAAGCATCACTGAAGAATGGTAGTGCAGGTTGAAATGCAGTTTCTAGATTCAAAGAGAAGAGACATAAAGGTCTGGAAAAAATGACCTCAATGAATATAAGGAAAACAGGAAAGAAGACTGACAAACATATAGATTGGAATTTGACATCTACTTAGGTCATTTCTGTAGGTAAACAAAAACTGATCTCACATAATGACCATCTTTCTAGATTTTTTAAAATTCTAAATGTATTCTGTAGTTCACTGGCTTTTTAAGTAGATTATAATAAGCCTGGTGGTCAGATTACTCCATAGGGGGTCAATTATGAACATCAGTACCAGCCTTCAGGGTTGAGCAGCACACCCACAGGGCCAGCTAGCTCCTGAACTCACCGAGCTAGAATCAATGTTGCATATGGTTAGATTTCTGGACTTATATATAAACATACATAATTGTTTATTCCTATTTTTAAATACATATTAATTTTTTAAAATTTTTTGTCATATTCTGTAGGGACTTAAAGTTCAACATATCAATACTTGATGAAAAATACCTGTTCCATGTTATGCCTAAGATGTTTGATATGCAGACAGTGAGGTTAAGCTCAACAGCCTAGGTTGTATGTTAATAACAATAAGCTTCTGTTCTGGAGGATTAACAACCTAGGTTTGCAGACCACAATTAGAGAAAAAGGAGGGCCACAAGGAAAGCCAACATTTTTGCCCTAGACTTCTAAGGTCAATTAAGACTCAGGACATATGAGAACTTGTACTGTAACGTCATGTAACTCAGTAGTGTCCCAAATTTTCTGATTAAGGAGATTATGGGGCCAAAGAGGAAAGTGATCGATGATGTAGAGTGTGCCTAAGCCGAGTCACATGGAGAGAAAGCATTCTCTCAGGCTTTCACAGAGAGCACATTGGCCAAGCAATGGCCATGACTCATCCACATGGCTGACACTGACAAAGGATCTACAATCTGAGGTCCAGATCCCCTGAGGGGATTTCACTGACCTTATCAGATCCAAAAGCTACAATTCTTGTTACATAGGTCTTGCTTTACCATGGTCTTAACCATCCAACAGAAAAGTATAAAAATGAAGTATAAGAGGTAAAGCCATGTTGTTATGTTGAGCTGTAAGGGACTCAGGTCAACAATTTCTGACACTGCCAGTCAAGCTGAAGACCCAATACTATTAAGGACTACTGGACTACTTTGGAATATTTTGCTGAGTTCACACACCTATAATATTCAAATAACGGAACTTAACAAAAAAGGGGATACAGATGAATGACCATTTTGTATCTGTGTATTCAAAATGATTAGGACAGATATATAGCTACATTCTCTTACTTCAATGAATAGAGGGATTTGTTCTAATAGTGTTTGTAAATAGGATATCATGTCTGCATCTTGTACAACAAATAACCACTAGGAAGGGCAGTACGAAATGTGTTAATTATTGGAACTGTCCTACTAATTTGATTTGAAACTGTCTCATTGCTATTCATTTCTCAATAAAATTATGGGGAAAAAACCTCACTGGGCTGGGGAGATAACTCAGAGATCTATGTGCCTGCCTGGCAAGCACAAGGACCTGCGTTCAATCACTGGTAGAGCATCACTGGTACTGGTACATCCCCACAAGTAGGCGTGGCAGTACAAGCCTATAATCCCGGCTCTGGGGAGGCTGAGACAGGAAAATCACTATGAGTCTCAACTGCATAGCGAAACCCTGTATCAAATAAATGAATAAACGAAAAAAAATCAAAAATCTTTAAAAAAAAAAAAAAAAAAGAGCTCACTTCTCAGTAGCTCTGAGTCCAGAAGCTGATGGATGGTACTTGGCTTTCATTTACTTGACTGCATATGTAGCCCTAAAGGATTCCCTGTTTTAAAAAGTAATTAGTGGTCTCATTGACCAGATTTCAGTTACTGGTACCAAGCTAAAATTGGATTGTGGGACAAGCCCTGCTGGAACTCTATATGTAGATACTGGGAGACAGATGATTGCCAAAGCCAAATCTGGGAATTTCCCAAGGCAAGAGGAAAAACAGGTGCTGGTTATCTGGAATAGATGTCTACTACAGCTATATTTTATGTGTGAAACTGAGCTTGTTAAAGAAAGCCATACCAATTAATAATTTGAAACTGGTTTAAATATGGTAAAAGACATTGTCTTTCTTTTTTAACCGCAGGTAACAACTTTTACAAAGCTTTTCATAATTGTTACTTGATTCTGTAGTCAAAGACTTGATGATCAAGCCAAACAAAATACACTTTGTGTCATGAAAAAAAAAGAAGAAGAAGACAAGCCAAAGCAGGTAAGAGACTAATCAAGATGTATAATATGATCATTTAACCAATCCAGGTCAGTGTTGTAAAGATAATCAGAACCCCTACAAAAAAATGCTTAAATAACAGATATATTAAGAACTCAAAAGCTTTAAGTTACTCTATAACCCTTCCACATCCAGTACAAAAGCGACCATAGCAGTACTCAAATAATGGCTGAGTCCTTTGTCATTGCTTATGGAATGTTTTTCTTATGCAATTATTATTAAAATAGGATATAAATCCTACTACCAAAACAGAAGAAGAATCAATTGTGTGTAATGACCAAAACACTTGTCCTCTCTTCCTAGAGAATCAGTCCACCCTCTACACCATCCACTGAATTCCAGGGAGGACTGCATCCTGTCCAAGACCAAAGGATCCAACTTCATGCCAGTCTCCTTTCCTGGGACTTTTCCAAACAGAGGTTAACTATACCTTATGCCTCCACCTTTGATGGTGGCCAAGCAGAGAAAGTGTCCACTGAGAAGTTGCTGTGTCTCTAGTCATCAAGCAATGACAGCAAGATGAACAAGGCTGCCAGCCCTGACAGCCTGGAATCCCTGGGCCTGGCCTGGGCTCCTTAGCTCTGCTGGCTGCCTGACTGGAATGCACAGCTGCCCCAGCCTTGTTTCTATCCTGTCACACAAAATCCTTCCAATCAATCTCATCTTTACTTTCTTTTTTTTTTTCTTCATTTTACGTATTTAGTACAGGGTCCCACTATGCTGCTCAAACTCATAGTGGCCCTCCTGTTTTCAGCCTCCCCACCACTGGGATCACAGGCAGGCGCCACTAAATCCAGACTCGCGTACCTGCGCTTGCCTAAGCAGGGGCTTTAGTCTGCTGAGCTATCTCGCCTACCCTCATGTTTATTTTAGATACAAAGTGATTTTCATTTCCTGGTATCCAAGAATGGTAGTGCATACAGGAATACATGTACAAGGGGCCAGGGAGATAGCTCAGTAGAATAAGCACTTGCCTGGCGAGTGCAGGGTCCTGAGTTGAATCCCCGGTACCGCAAAAAAAAAAAAAAAAAAGGAATACATGTACAAAAAGGATGCAGAGCAACTGGGGCACACTGATATCATAGCTAGGGCTATATAATTTCATAGATGTGCTATTTTAAATTTTAGGAAAGGGAAGTATAAGATTGATATGGACTTATAATAGCAGGTGATGATTTTTATAGCCATCAGAGGTTTTTACTAGGTTACTTTACACACATAATTATATAGAGTAATTTTATAAATTTACACCATATTGAATTTAATAAACATTAAATTTTTGCAACATGCTCTAATAATTGGTAAGGGAAAGCCATGCGGCATTAGCTGTTAATCAGTTTTCTGCACTTACAGAGAGCCTGGCTGCTTTGACCAACTAGTTTAACCAGACATCCAAATTGCTGCTATAGCACAAGCTAAAAATTTCAGTACAGTACGTAAAGGGAAATAAAGCTGACCAGCTGTGCAGGTACCACCTAGAGACTGTTGGTAAGTAGGACCACCCATAAGCAGCTTAAAATGTCATAGAAATTATGAAAGTGAAATTGGTTTGTTACCTCATTCCTGGCCTTTAAGGGCTGCTGGTCATGCAGGAAAAAGGGTTTTTAAAAACTTAAAGAAGGACTAGCAAGGGGATTTTGGAGAAAGCCACAAATGTACACCAGGGACTTGCGGCATATGGAAAGAAAGTGCTAAGACGGCATCGTAAACTGGGCTCTCTGGGTTCCACTCCTAATGGATTTCTGTCTTCTATTCATTCACCGGCCATTTACTGAGCTTTGCATTTGCCACCACGGGAAGGATAAAGATGAATGAGATGCAGCCACTACTCTCACACATACTTACACAAATAAATATAGTATAAGAAATTCCTGTACAAAGATAGGAAAAAACCGTGACAGTTCAGATTCAAAAATACTTCTAACAATGCAAACAAAATTGGTAGCTTTTTACTCAGTGTAATCAAACTCTGAATCCTGGAGTTGCAAAGAATGCAACTGGTAAGATGCTGCGGGGGGAGGAACGCTATACATTCAAAGACTAACAATGATCACTCTTACCACACGAATTGTCTTCTATATCTGGATGTAATTTGATAATTTAACAAAGAGCCTTTGTAATATCGTAGCAGCACAGCCTAGAAGAGCAAAGCAAGTTCCGTAATTCAAACTCGTGAACAATGGTCCTTTTCTCCCCTCTGGTGGAAGATCATTTGGATGGACTCCAGGGTCCCCGAGTACACTGCTTGCCCATGCGTTTCAAAGATGTGCTTCGTCCCAGTTGTGCTGGCTGCAGACAACCAAGCTTGTTTTCCACGCTCCTTAAGGAAAGCTTAGCTTTGGGAATTACTGCATCAAGAATAAGCAGATTTTGAAAAATTTAGAACTTAGAAGTCATATTCACCTTGCAAGTGATCTAAACACTGACTCAAACTTTTGAAAGGTGAGGTTTTTCTTCTCACAAAACAACCGAATCAATCAACTTTATCAATCCTCTTCAATAATACCTGATTCTCTTATTAAACTAGCTGAAGTAAACCGGCTGCTTCCGGACTGAGTCCACCACAACCGGTAGCTGCTGGGCAGCACCGCAGGACCGCCCACCCTCAGGAAGGTGTACACAGCGCACACCCCAACAAAGCGCATTATTCCTGGCACACAGCCCAAGGCTACAGCACTCAGGGCTGCACAGGACCAGACTGCCAGCTCACTTCCCAGCGCGCCTTCAGTCCATCAGTTCCTGCTGAGGTCTCCGGTATCTGTACTTCTGTTTCTGTTACCACTGCACTTTGCCTTTGCGCCGGTTCATGAAACTCAAACGCTTTTTTAAGAGCTATAAGCTACCCCACAGGCTTGCTTCACTTTTCATTTAGACAAAGGTGGAAGGAGTTAAGGAATTATAGTTCAATATGTCTCAATGATAAAGCTGAGTAGCACAACTCTCCTCTGACACTATTTATTTGTTCTTTTTTCTTTTTCCTTTTTTTTTTTTTTTTTTTTGTATTTTAGGGAAGGGTCTACAGGGTGTTCAGAGTCTCACTAGGAGATAACGTGATCCACCTGTTTACAGCCTCCCAACAGCTGGGATTACAGGTACATGCCACCACACCCAGTCTCAACTGTCATCTCAGTGCACCCTGGGAGTGGGGCCAGCACGGCAGGCTGGGGAGTCGAACCCCTGGCCCCTGTGCCTGCTTGCAGATGCTTTAATCTGCTGAGTTATTTGGCTGGCCCACCTCTTACACTCTTTCACTCACTCATTCACTTTCCTGGGCAGTGTTTCCCATGAAAGAAAGTGCATACCAGAAGTGAAATTTACACTTATAAACAGGAAAATCAGCTACATGATATATGCATACCTGAGTGCTGCTCAAAACTTTTGAAAAAGAGAAGATTTAAAAAACAAAAACACGTCAGGAATCAATTCACCAAGAGCGAGTAGATAACTTTCAAACAAACAGCTTTAAATTGTCAGGCACACATTTTCAGAAAAATTGGGAGTGCTTTAAGATAATTGATGCCAATCAGAAAGCAGAACTCTGTCTTCTGGGATAACACTAAACAAAATGTTCCAACTGTTCAAAGAAGAAATGAAATTATGAGCCATCAGCTTTCAATCCATACACAAATAACAGGCTTTCTTCTAAAATCTGGTGCCTCATCCAGGACGCATACATCTGTGGAGAGGTGGATTCTATCACATGTTAAGTCTCAATCAGAAAAACCCACTACTGTTCTGCTCTTCCTCTCACGTACAAAGCTATTTTACCCACTACCACGAAAAAGTGTATTTTAATACTAGGAAAAGGCAGAGGCAGAATTCATTATAAAACTTTCATTTCAATTATCATGAAATTAAAATAATAATATAAGCACTGGTTTAAATAAAGTTACTAATAAAGCAGTATATACAAGCACAGGTAAAATGCCACCACCACAGGACTCTGAGTCTTTGTCTCAAAGGTGACCCCCATCACTGCCAACATTGATCGAGTATACATGGGATTGTGAGAACAATGAATTTTAACTAAAACTACCCCATCCATCAAAGCAAACATTAAGTAGTACGTACCAACTAGTTTTCTAATGCTTAACAAGTTTTTCTAACAATCAGCCTGCCCCAAAACATGTGTTTTTAATCAGAAATAATTACTTGGAAAAATGACAAATTCTTTTAACCCTACTTAGATACCGTATAAAAAGCAATCTTAGCACTACAGAAAATGTAATAAGCTCTATCCTCTTTAAAGCCAGCTTTCCCAGGCTTCCTGATAATATATTAGAGCTAAGGGTTTCACTGCGCACCAGCCACCCTGAGCTCCTTCCTGTTCTTTTAAGAATATTAAAGCCCTCTCTACACTTGCAGGGTGCTGCACCACTGTGGAATCATTCTTCTCCCAGGCACTTGGTCCCTCCCTCCTTTTAGATCTCTACTCAAACACCAGCTTCTCAGAAAGGTCTTCCTGACTGCCATCATTCCCTACACTCCCCCCTCCCCTTTCCCTTCCTTTCCTTTTCTCAGGCGGACCAAATTCTCTATCTGTTTATTATCTAGTTGTCACCTCCACTAGAAAAAAGTTCCAGGTTGGCAGAGATTTGTCTGTCAAGGTCACTCTTAAATCTCCAGGGCTAAAACTAGTACCTGATAAATACTATGTGCTCAATAAACAGTTATGAATGAGTGATTTCTATCTTCTCTCCTATTGCTGATATCCAGAATATACTTGTATATTTCAATTGTTTATTGATGCATATGGTATAAGGTCAGAAGGAATCATTAAATGTTTTAAGTTCTATTTTTAGAGCCTCGTAATGTCAAGCAAGAAATTTCCAGACAGAAAGAGCAGTACAGGAAAAGGAAATGTTGCAGGAGACATTATAACATATCTACAGGAATACAGAGAGCTCCCCATGGGAAAGCTGGGAAGAGTCAGGTAAAGAGGACAGGTAGTGAAAGATGAGGTATGAGATAAGATAGAAAACAAGAGTGAAGAAGGCTGGCAAAAATGCAAAGTGACTGCTCAGGCAGACATAACAGCCAGGGTTCAATGCCCAGCATACTGTGCCAGTCCCACCCCCAGGGCACACTGAGATGGAGACTGAGACTAAGCATGGTGGTGCATGCCTATAATCCCAGCTCTTGGGAGGCTGAACACAGGTGGATCACTAAGAGCCCAATCTACATAGTGAGGCCCTGGAGACCCTGGAGATCCTGTACTAAAATATAAAAATAAATAAATAAATAAATAAAATTCATCAACCATTTAAAAAGCAAACCAGAGTGAAGAGCAACTGGGAAGGTCTGCGTGCAGGCCTGAGGTTTGTATATCAGCTTATGGAAAACAGCAACCAGAATTTCATTTGAGAAAACAATTCTAGACACCTAGGATTACACAACCCACATAATCAGATGCTCTTAGTTGGCATAGCAACTGCACTGCCCCACAGAAGCACAAAGATACAAGCATACCCATCTTAAATGATTAGTCCTTTATCATTCATACCAAAAATGATATTCATAATTTCTTGTCCATAAACCTTTAACTGATCAATTTTCCCAGGGAAATACTCTCAACATGTTCCAATTTGAATATTTTCATCTTTTAATCAATTAGCTCTTGAAGAACACTTACATGACAATCTTTAATTAACACACAGATTCTTATTTTACACAGTGAAATCGTTTTCTTCAACCATTGAACATTATTTTGGGTAATGTACTATCCAACAAAAAATTCAGTTAGTTATTTTAATTAGTAACAAAAAAGTATGTGATACCTAAGATCTACCATTATCTAATACAAATTTCAAATTAAAGTAAAAACGAGAGTTCAGCTGCCTGACACAAGAAGCATATAAGTCTTATATTTTTAAGGTTAAAACAGATTTGATTTTAATATTTAACACTTGTTAATATAAGTAAAGTTAATACAGAATGTACATTGCTAGTGTACTTTCATTTTTAATCAGACATCTTCAAATTAAAATTGAATGGATAGTTTTAATTGGTTTTTAAAGCACTCGCCCTCTCCTTGGCTTCTTCTGTATCTTTAGTATTCATAATAGAATCATTACTTTCCTCTTCCTTAGAGCTTACTCTCTGCAGTTACCAAAATAGAGTGAACACCTACTTCACATCAGGCACTAAGTCAAGCACTAAAGCACAAAGATAAAAACCGAAGATGTCCACACTAATGTCAGCCTTCCTATAATTCTTCCTTCTTACCAGTCAGGCATCAACAGAAATACAGAGGAGCCCTTGGGTCTCTATGGCTTATGTACTCCGCTTTTACACCCTCCCCACATGACCACAGCCCAATGGCACATGTGTACATCTTCAATGATCTTTCTGATAATTTCCTTTCTACACTTTAAAAAGCAGCAAAACAGGTCAGAAAATGGCCAATTACAATGTCAGAACCATCTTTAACAACTTTTCTTTGCTCAGTTAACAAGTTCTGAATAATGTCATGTGACAGAGGATCCAGAAAGTGAATAGTTAAGAATGAACTAAGCAGAAGACCCAAAGTCAACAACTTTGAGGATATCCTATCACTGAGTTTCTGAGTCCTGGTCCACCGGATCCAATGATTCACTGTGGGGACAATGACATACAATTCCTCTGCAGCACAAAACTGCCCAACTTCTGTCTTCCTGAGCCATTTTCCTGAACAAGCCTTTCCTAGAAGTTTCCAACAACACAACCATGAATGTACAAGAAAAACCATAAACACAGGCATTGGCAATAACCTACTCACCATAAAGATATAAAACAATGGGGAAAAGCATCCAAAAATGTCCGTGTCCCTGGGGCACATACCTGCAACCCTGGAATGCTTCATCCTAAACTACGCTGCTTTCATAGACCAAGGTCTATGCCAGCCCAGGACTCTCCACCAGCTTATGTAACTTACACAACTTCTGTTCAATGAATAGTTAAGTATGGAGGAGTCCAGATGTTTTAAATTTTAAAAATGACCTTTAGATATCAACCTTAATATTTACATTCCACAGAAGCAGTCACACTTTGGGAAGAATAAATACACAGAGCAACCATTTCAAAATGGAAAAGAGCAGATATGCACAAAACCCGAAACAGTCCCCCCAAGAGCATGAAAAAGGAATCTAAAATTTTCACTCGGAAGCTGCAGGTACTGTTCTTTCATTCATGGGCTCCACATTTTTATGTACTTTTCTTAGAATGTGGCACAAAATCTTGCTGGAAAAATGCTTTTCTCTGGGGAGAATATTTTTTTTAACTTGATAGAAAAAATAGCCTGAATTTAAAGTAGTTTTTCTTCCTTATCAGAACAGTACTGTGACCTCTATGCAAAATATAATGAAAAACACAAGTCAATGCTATAAGGCAGAAAATGAAATGTGGGTTTCTGTCTGTAAAGAGATCAGATCGACAGCATCAGTTATTCCACACAACTGAAACAAAGAAAATATAAATAATCCTATGCATGCAATGACCCCTCCTGCTACTATTTCCCACAAGAAGATCTGGGTCCTACTGGGAAGCTGCTTCTGATTATCAGCCTTCTTCTGAAACAATCTACATTCTCAAAACAGATACATACACATAAGTACTCTTAAAATCAAAATAAGATGAAAATAAGTAATATGTAAACCTTACTGCATTCCAATAAAACTTCCAAACCACAGTAAACCCAAAACTTACTTAAATGGAAAAGGTGTGAGACTAAGATTTAAAAAGAACAAGTCTAACCTAGTTTGCTAAATGCATGGAAAGTTTTCCACAAACATTTATAGAACTGGCTAAAGAGCTGTGTGATCACAGGCAGAGGTCTTGAGACTACGATCTCCCTTTCATAAACTTAGCCCACATATAAATGATGGCTCCTTGGTAAACAACTTTATCCTTATGATCAGGGATACGATGCAGCATGAAAACAAATCTCTCAGCATCTCCCTCCACAACTGTAACAAGTGAAAACAACCACATTAAGCTTAAATCTAAAGAAAGAATCCCTCCCTATCACTATGAGAAGGATTACCAAGGAGTATATATAATACAGTTCTGAAGTAGGAAATTAGGATATAGGAGGCCTGCTGGAACACAAGATGTAACCCATCAATTACAAAGACCTCCAACAAAGGCTAACCAGCACGACATGCTCTGTCAATCAAGACTATGATGTGTGGGCAGAGAAACTTCTGATGAACATGGTCTGAAGGAGTATAAAAGAAGGTGGCCATTGACTTTGCTGCCAATGTGATCTTCATGTTCCCTCATCTTCTTGTTTCTGTAGTAGCCTGTCCTGCTTATGGGATGTCTCTTTTCTTGTTCTTTTCTTCACTCGTCTTCCTTTCTTCTCTTTTCTATACTTTTTATTTTTCTTGCTTTATTTTAAACACACGTTTGCATTTAATTACTCATTGTTTCTCCCAGCCAATTCTCTGGCAGGACAGAAAAAGCCTAGAATCACAGGCCATCACATTCTTCGGCAATAGTTCCCTAATAAAAAAAACTCCTTACTGTCCCAAAGGCTATGAGAAATGGAAAGGATTCACCCATAAGAGGCATGAATGAGCTCATCTGAGAAAGATCACTAGTAACAATTATGACACACTATAGGTATCAACAAAATCAACAAAGCTAAACAGGACCCTCCAGTGGTAAAATAGGCAAAAGATGAAAGTTACAACTGAAGTGAAGGAATGGAAAATGTTTGAATAGGGCTGGGGGATAGCTCAGTGGCATAAGCATCTGTCTTGCAAGTGTAAGGTGCAAGGTCATGAGTTCTATCTCTGGTACTGCAAGAAAAAAAAAAATATTTGAACAAAAAATATGTAACCTATGAAATCAAAGAAGGAGCACATGAAAGCGCTGTTGCTGCTGTGGCTGATGACAAATATGATGATCATTTAATCCTATTAACTACTCCAGAAGATGCGCACTATTTTTCTCCCCACTTTACATAAAAGATGACATTTACAGATACCAAGCAGAAGGCCAACGGTTACAGGATTAGTGGCAGTGCCAAGATTCATGACATGAGTAGGCCACATCTACTCATGTCAAAACCTACAAGCCGATGGCCAGGGAGATAGCTCAGCAGACTAAAGTGCCTGCTTAGGCAATTCAGGGAACAGGGCTCAATCCCTGACACTATATGCCACACCAGCCCCGCACCCCGGGCATGCTGAGCCAGCCACCAAGACCGGGCATGGCAATGCACATCTGTAATCCAGCACTGAGGAAGTTAAAAACAGGAGGATCTCTGCAAGTCTGAGCTGTGTACTGAGACCCTGTACCAAATACATTTTTAAAAATCCCTACAGGCAAATTGCCCTCTCTACTCCAGACCTCTCAGAATTCTGAATTTGTAGGTGGCCAAAAATATTACTTTCCTTATTTTAATTACAAGATAATGATATGCCATACTCCTTATACTCTGTTCACTATGAGTCTCTCGGTGGCATGATCTCTAACCATGTCAATCTCTTCTTCACATCACATGTGGTGGGTGTTGAGTTAGCTTCAGACACAAACAACATTCTGTGCTTCCCTTATGAGCTCTACAGACTTGCAGTCATGGCAGTTCTTGGATTTACCTGAGTACAGTTCTTCAACTAGTGCACCATCACCTTCTGATGAAGGAATCAGATTATTTGCACTTTCTCATTGGAAACAAAGCTTCTCACTTTTCTCCCAGGTGATAAAGATCTGTGTAATTCTAGCGTTTGCTGACCCCAAAATGTGAGAAAGACCCCAAAACAAGGCTGTCCAGGAAAATTTAATGCCTATACATATCATAACCTATAAAACAAAGATGTTCAAGACATGTACATTTCTTTTATGACCTCTGAAAGTGTGCCCAATCCACCCATTCCCATTCATAAGATGGCTATATTAAGTTTGGGTCAATAATACATACTTTATAGACATGAGGTGTTACCCCTCTTGCCCTCTGTATGATTCTTTGGCTATAAAGGGGAAACATTTCCTAGGTTACTAACAAACCAAACTGTCCTTAGTCTACTTCAAAGATGTCTAAAGGGCTTCAATATGTAAGAAAGAATCCTATCTCCATGAAGCTAGCTGAAATCACAACAGTAGAATGGTCTCTGCTCCCCTCACTGCCTTCTGAGCACGCAGACGCAGGCTTTCCGTTTGAGAATAATAATTTACCAAATTTTATTGTACTAGGACAAAGATAGTCAATGGTTCTTTGTTTTTCTGGAATCTTAAGGATATTCTTCAAGCCCTTTATGTCTGTCATGATTGAGGTAAAAATCTGAAGAAGCTTTAACTCTTATGTTGACACAAAGGGATCATTTTGGTGTGAATTTTTTTTTGTTTTTTGGGTTTTTTTTTTTTTTTCTTTCCCCCTTTGGTACTGGGGATTAATCCTACAGTCACGTCCAGCCCTTGTTTTTATTTTTAATTTTTAGACAGAGTCTTAATAAGTCAAGTTGCCTGAGATGGGCTCAAACTTGTAATCTTCCTGTCTCATCCTTAAGAGCTGAAGTTACAGATATATAAGAATAAGTGTGACTGTAAATTATGATTTTTAAAGCTCAGTGTTACTGATGAAGAGCCTTGGGCTGGACTGCCTGGGTTTACATTGTGACTTTATCATTTAACCCAGGTTTCTACATTCCACCATCAGAGGCTGACTCCCCAGAGTATGGGAATAGTAATAGCAACAACCTCTTAAGACTATTATAAGAATTGAGGTAGCTGATTCTTTAAAAAAAAAAAAATGTACATAATAAACTCTCCATGAGTGTATACATTTTGTTTACATATAAAATAAAAATAATGTTGGCAGATCACTGAGATTTTGCCAAAGCACTGAGCAGTGACCCTGGGAAACCAACTACTATGTACCCCAAATCTACGTAATTTAAAGCCTTACATGCAGTGGAATCAAAAAACAAGAGTGTGATTAAATTTTTAAGAAATTACTACAGTCAGATACACACATTCATGAATCCCCCTCAAATTACTCCCCTCTCTTCAAACATACTCATCCCATTGTTTTTACCACTTTCTCCAGCAGTTCTGAAAGCCCCTTTTCACAAGTGTCCTTAGTTGTGCTGTTATGGGTACTTCCATGTCCTGCTTCAATTCAAAATATTTATGTTCCATGGTCAATTTGATTTCAGGGAAGAGCCAGCAGTTACACAGCGCCAGATCCCGTGTTAGCAGAGTTAGGACACACAA
>NW_004524857.1:1193884-1196709 GCF_000260255.1 Octodon degus
GAAAATTTGTTCTGTCCTAGAAGATATTAAAACCCAGCTAATCATGCAGGAAAAATCTGTTAACAAATATGCTAGATTACGATTACTTTTGCTGGGATCCACCAGATTTTGTCTATAGAAACATGTATTATTAGCATGTATTAAAGCCTAATCTAATTGTCAAAAAAAAAAAAAAAACAAAAGGTAAGGAGGAGAGAAAAGGGGAAGGAAGGCAGGAGGGAGAGAAAGAAAAGGGGAGAGGAAAGGAGAAGGAAGGGAAGGCAGGGCTAGGGCAGGGAGAGGGTAGTGAAAGTAGGATAGGATAGGATGAAATGATCCTGGACAAAAGTCTTATGAATTTTTTCAGTCTTTACAGTTGTCTGTACTACATCTTCAGGGGGGTAAAAAGTTTAGTACTATGTCTGTATCCTATCTTTCGCATGCATTTAACTTACTTTTCACAAAAATAATCATATTCTTTTTTGAGGGGTGTGAGAGGATACTATTGTTCAAGTCCAGAACCTTTCCACTGAACTAATCCTCCAGCCCTTTTATATATTTATTCTGAGGCAGGGTTTCCATAAGTCACTAAGTTATCCAGGCAGGGCTTGAATTTGCAATCCTCCTGTCTCAGTCTCCTAGAGTGGTGGGATTACAAGCACGTGCCACCACACCCCATATCTATATTCTTTCTTGATGCACCTGTATGTCATCAGTTTATTACACTCAATTATGTTCTGTTACTACAAATATGCATACACTGGCATACCCTGCTGATGGCAGTGTGGGGAGCAGGGAGAAGCCCCCTAAAGACCACCAACATCCTCAGGCAAGAGGCTCTTGGAGCGCAAGGAGCACTCGCCAAGCCCATCAGGGAAGCAGAGGTTACTGAGAGTGTGTTTAGAAGACACCAAAAGGAGTCACTTCCTTCAAGCACAAAAAGAAAATCCTGGACTCACATGAACTAAGTGTGCTTTGAGCAGCTCTTGGTTCTCCAGATGTACACAGGAATTAAGGTGACAGATGATCAGCTTTCCAGACAACTGCAAGTTAAGAGCCTGTTTTATTAGAGACCAATGAACCAAGAGCAGAGACTTCTGGTGTAGATAATACGCATTAGTTTGAAATGTGTGTTCCAAGTACTTGGGGTTAATTAAATTATTTCATTTAAAAACACAGAAATACAAAGCTCCAAGGGGAATAGAACAATTTAGGAAGAAGAGAATTAAAATCCTGGCCCTGATCCTATCTGATTCATCCAAAATAAACCAAAGCACCTATATTTTCAAATGCATTCAATCACAGCATAGGATTTGTCTCTCCAGAGACTCCATCAACGAACCTGTCAATTTTCCAACACAGTTGTTGGGAAATGTGTCCACTGTGGACAAAGGCATGTTCTAAAGTATGTCTAGGCCTGGCCAGAACTTGCCCCGCGAGATTTAAAACCACTAAAAATGAGTTCTTTTTGTAAATGGGAGTTCAGAGACCCGTGCCAAGAGCATGAAAATATCCTTAGATGCGGAGCTCATTCTGTGCAGCCCACCTCTTCTCCACCCTCCAAGACTTGAAAGCAAAGCATTTGAACCCTCCAGCTGACAAGGCAAATGAAGACATGTTATCCACATCCAACGTGTGCCAACACCAGACATGCAGTTCGGTGCACCACTGTGAGTCGTGAGGGGCACAGAGCAAGCCCACTCGATGTGTCCGACAGACTTCCAGTACGGCGACTTTGAGAACTAGACAATGGCAGCTCACTCACCTGACTAAAGAGGCTCACCAGCCTGTTTGTTATACCATTGTTTTAAATTTATTATTCATGCTGTTTTATTTCTCCAATCAATGAAGAACAAGTGCTCTTCTAGCCACACTGTGTCACAGAATAGAAGTGTAATTTTATAAAATATTTGGCGATTTAAAATATCATTCTAGGGGGCCAGTGAGATGGCTCAGTAGGATAAGCACTTTACTGGCAAATGCAAGGATCTGAGTTCAATCCCCGGTTCCGCCCCCCCAAAAAATAAATAAAATAAAATATCATTCTAATAAACTGAATATTTTGATATTCATTAGAAGCTCTATTTAATGATAAATAAAATTTGACTTGATCTAAAGAGGTTGCCATAAAGCCCAAAGGAGATGTAAACTGATGTTCTTCTTATGTCACTAGCTGAGGTAATTCACAATATAAAGAAACTCAGATGCTATGTAAAGCTCCCATCACAACGCAGAAATGTTTTTTAGTCCATAAACTACAGGAAGGTTTTACACAGATATATATAAACTATGCATGATCCTATATACATAAAAATGTGTATAAACTAAAGGTGTATAAAACAAATACATTATAAATAAACAAAAAAGGATATTAATACTATAAATCACTCATGCTCAATTACACAGAATTATTTTTAATGCCCTCTAAAGTAAGAGCAGAAAGATAATCAGTTCAGACAATGGCCCGTGACAACCAAGTCCTTTTCTGAGCTGGAAATATCTGTTTCCAACACCAAGACAGTCTCTTCAATCACCTATTGCGACTATGGGTCTTCACAGCAAAAGGTAATTTCTTAAAAATGACATTCAATGATATGCACAATAAATACAGAATATAACTACACAACAAAATGGACTCATTTGTAAAAGACACAGATATCTCTTCTAACTCAATAAAACTCCTGGGATCACCTAAGAGCATCTCTTTCATATTCACAATGTTCAGAGCATTTTAAGAGATTCAAAAATTTTAGCCACTAGTTTTCTCTTCATCCTTTGCAATGTTACCTATAACAATCTTCCAAAATTGGTTTGGGGCTTATGTTTCTAAAGCTTCTCAAAAGGAA
>NW_004524857.1:1196809-1205813 GCF_000260255.1 Octodon degus
GCATCTACAATATTTAAATGACAATTGAATACCCATCTCTGACAAAACTAAACAAAAAAAGGGGGGATACAAATGAAGGACCATTTTGTATCTGTACACACAAAATAGGACAGATACACAGCTACTTTCTCTTATACAATGAGAAGAAAGATTTGTACTAATAGTGTTTGGACAGGATATCATATATGCATCTTATATATGAATAAACACTATGAAGACAACAATATACAATGTATTAATCATTGAAACTGTCCCACTAATTAGTTTTGAAACTGTCTCACTGCTATTTGTTTCTCAATAAAATTAATAAAAAAAAAAATTCAGTGGATGCAAAAGCCAAAAGGAGGTTGAAATTAGTAAAACTGAAGAGAAATTAGCAAAGTAATAAAACTAGAAGTTTCTAGAACCAAAAGACAAAATCCTGCAGATTCATCCCAGATCCAAAAGACTTCAAATTTTAAAAGTCCAAGTTACTAGACTAGTGAATGAAAAACAGGCCTATTATTAGTGAATGATAGTCCCATGTGGTGGCACAGAGCTGTGGTCCCAGCACTCGGGATGCTGAGGCAGGAAGACTGCCATAAATTCGAGGCCACCCTGGGCTACATAGTGAGTTGAAGACCTGCCTGAACTATATGGTGAGACCCTGTCTCCCCCCCTCCACCCCTTCCCCAAAAATAATAAACACTAGTGAATTACAAAATTCAACCTTATTAGAAATAATATAAAAAATCTTCAGATTTCAAAGAAAATATTTAATACATATATTTTCATTACCCATTAGAGTTGAACAGTGTTCCTGACAATAATCTAGAAGATAACAGTAATGATCTCTAAATTGTAGGGAAAAAAATTATTTTCAACCTAAAATTCTATAGCAAGCCTGGCTATCACTCAACTGTGAGAATCAGAGGCAGTGTCACAAAGAAAAGGTCAAAATCAGGCCAGTGAGATAGCTCAGTGGCGCTTAGGCAAGCTCAGGATCTGGGGTTCCATCTCCTGCACCCCATGCCATGACTTCCCTGTCCCCAGGCATACTGAGTCCAGGTGTGGTAGCGCACACCTCTAATCTCAGCACTGGGGAGGCTGAAAACAGGAGAATCACCATAAGTCCCAGCTGCACAGTCAGACCCTGCATCAAATACACAAAAAAGAAAAAGGATTAAAAAACTTAGCCTCCCTTATTTGTTTCCTGAGGAAGCTATTGACTTTTTTTTTCAGTAGCAATCATTGTGGACATTTATCCTTATTTTGAAATTTTTTTTTCTCACTTTGAAATTTTATACTATTTTTAATTGGTCTATGTTGCTTTGGTTTTGTCTTTGTTCTTATTATTTGTCTTTGGGTTTTTTCCTCTTTGAAATAAAGAAATAAAATAAAAAGAACCACGAGATTCTGATCCAGGCAATCCAACACAATAGAAACAGACATTTTAGGGTGATGCAGGTTCTTCAGAGAAAAAAAAAAAAAATCTAGCCTGAAACCTGAAACTAGAAAAGATAGAGCCATGGGACAGAAGAATTTACATATAGTGTCTAATCACAGAATGGTTTAAAGGAGGGGAAGGAGGAGGAGGGTAGGAACAAAGAGAAGTGACCAAATGGGAAACAAGTTTTATGAATTCAAGCTTAAACAAAGCTGTACAAGAAACAATATCACACACACACACACACACACACACACACACACACACACTTGTTGGCTGCTATGGGCATAGTGGTACAAAGCAGCAAAGAAGAGGCTGAATGAACCACCATCACAGAAACATCCGGCCTCCAGAACCCCCACGAGGGGATTCTGTAAGTTTGTTCATTGCTTTACTTTCATGGCCCAGAAGTGAGGTAAGTATACACTAGGTGTTTAATAAATGTTTGTAAATGAAGTGATCTGCATATCTTCAAGTCACCTAGTACAAAATGGTGAGTACACTTTAGAAATACTTGCAAGCAACTACCACACGTTAAATTTAAATTTAAAGATATCACAATAGAAAGAAGGAATAACACTTAAATCTGATCTAAACACAAAGGGAATAGTGGTCATATTCATATAACCAGAGTAGTGGTTAAACTTACAAAGTGCTTCTATTTATTTTTACTTGTTTACTTTCTAAGGTAATCTCTGTTGAAACAAATTTTCCAAGTATAACTGTTCTATACATCCTTTCTTATTCTTAACATATCCTGATGCAAGAATCAATCACGACTGCTCAGAAAGCGTAAACATTTGCTCCACTAATTTTTAGTTTTGTGTTAATTTCACATTAAATATTAAATATTTGTGGTTGCTTATAAAATGACACAGCTATAGGATTCCTCATTCTGTACCCAAAGAATATCACCTGACTCAATGTGAGAAAACGCCACACTATTACAATGAATAACCACAGTGCTTAAAATTTCTAACAATTTCCTTTAAAGATGAGATATATTAGGTAATCATATTTTATTTATTTAATACTTACTAAACAAAAATCTTATAGATATAGGAAAAAATAAAAATTTTCGCTAATAATGGATAGCACCATGCATTTGGCATGTTTTGCCATTTACCCACTAATCATTGGAAGTGGGTTCTATTGTAAATCTCATTTTACGGTTGAGGACACAGGCACTGACAACATAAACCACTTAATAAAATCCTATTAGAGTTATAATTCAAATCCAGGCGGTCTGGCTCCAAAGCCCAACACTTTCGCTGTAACATTATTGGCCTGTTCTAAGACAACAAATGCTAACTGAACCCATGCCATGTGCCTTTCACAGCACTAAATATACGTTCAGATCTGCCTTAGAAGGTGTATGTCTCAGTCACTCTTCTCTTGTTGCTGGGACAAACACCTGGCACTCAAAATGAATGAAGGAAAGGTTTATTTAGTTCACAGTTACTGGAGGGTTTAGTCCACATTCAGCTGGTTCCAAGGGAGAGAGGCACATGGCAAAGAACAACCTTTCATGGTGGTGGCAAAGAGCAGAGAGCAAAAGGGAGGAGTAGGAGTAGCAGCAGCAACGGCTACAGACAGCAAGTCTGTCTCCCTTAAGCTGCATTCAGGCTATATGCCCCAGGCTGGGTGTAATACACCCATAATCCCAGCAGTACCAAAACCTATAATTCTAGCCTTGATCATGAATTAATCTCAAACTCTAGAAGTCCCCATGGGGACTTTGGGGGGACAACTAGACACAAACCATAATAGTTTACAATATAAAAATGTGAACCATCAATTGTGAGGGTACTGCATGTCACTTTAGGACAAATTAAGCTGCCCAAGACAAATGATTAGATTATTCTAAGGACGTTTCATATATGTCCATAAACATACATGTTAATTTTTAAATGCATAAAAACCTAACAACATAAGTTCCAGTAGCAATATAGTAACAGTCTTATGACAATCATCAACCCTGAAATCCTATAAAAATTGTCTTCACAGCCAAAACTTTTCCTTTCCATTGGATCACTGAAGACTGATTTCTGAGTAATTGATACTGTACAAGCATCTTTCAAAATCTTTACCCAGCAAATGGTCACCATCTGGAACTATTTGTAAAGGGATACAAAATTAGGTAAAAAACGTTCAAGTCTTCAGAGTATTTAGAGCAAATTATATGTATCTTTTAATGCCATTCTGAGGTAAAAATTCCCTGAGTTATGGAAATTTTGCTTATAAATATTCAATATATACAAAAGCAGTCTGCCCTCAACAACGATGAATTTGCTATTCGGTCCTCAAAGATTTCCGGTTAGCAACTACAGTATCCAGGTTAACAATCCCCTTCTGGGACCAACACGGGAAAATCTGACTGTAATAAAACCCTCAGTCTTTTTCTCCTGAAAGGAGCCAAGCCCTCACAGCCCACAGCTCAACCAATGGGGCATCTTCATGTTCATTCATGCACACCCTCCCTCCATAATCCTTCTCTTCCATTCTCTGACCTTTCTTGTTCAACAGTTTAAAGAGATTCTTTTCTTTAGTTTTTATTCTTTATTAGTACATGTTTCCAATACATGATTACATTCCTTATGAAGAGTTGATAAAAATATACCACCCATCTTAATTCTTTTCAACTCCTTCCCCTATTCTTCTGTTCATCCCCTTTCCATGTGAAAAAGCTCTATCTCCCTCATTCTTATCTATCTTTTATTTTGCTCTTCATTTTTCTTCGGTGGGGAAGGTGAGTTCTCTACAAGAGAAACCACGTAATAGTTAAGCTTGTGTGTCTGGTTTACCTCACTTAACATTATGGCCTCCAGGTACCCCACCACCCTACAGAGGACTCTGTAGGGAAGCCACACATTCCTGAGTATCCCCTGGCCCATATATACATCAACAAATGATCCCGATGATAACAGATAAAGGCACTGTCTGACCTGTATAAAATAAAAGAAAAACCGTAACTTTTGAGGTCACCTTAATCATCAGAATCAGCATCACCTTCTATCACTCCTGTAGTAACCAGTCCCTTTTAGGAACTTCACAAGCCTCTTCCAACCTCTTCCACTGTATCTAGCCATATTTGCTTGTGCTTCAACTTCAGAATTTTAGGAAACTGTAAAAATAACTTCAGTACTCCTACTTGTACTGCAGGGTAGAAGAGCAGGAAGGCAGAATTCACCCCCAGTGAGGTAAAACAGGTGAGTAGGGGACCACCACCCACTGTCTGTCAGCCACTGCAGCCCACGTTGGCAGGCTCAGACGCACAGTCCCAGGGGTGAGTGTGGTGGAAGAAAGGATAGTGGTGAGGGCCAAGGACGGCTGCGAATTCATTATGGTTGTGGGTTGGCGGAACAACACAATTGCACTGTAAATGCTATTTCTAGACATAAATTTTCCTTGAAACTGTCTCTGAAGTCAGCACAGACTATATTAACACCTGCTGTCTCAGAAATTCAGTTTTAGAGCACTTCATCACCAAGTCACTAAGTATGACAGTCTTTATTACATTACCATAGCACACTTTCAGCATGTCATGTTTACTTCAATATGTCATACATATTTTCCCGTTTACTTTTCTAATTCTCTGTTGGCTCTGAGTTCGTTAATACATGTCATCTTCATTACCTATGAATGAATGACTCAGTGTTTTTAACAAGCATGTTTGTTAAGTCATTTCTGTGTGCAATTTAACAGTAGTGGCATATAGAGAAGATTAATTATGACCTAAGAAAATAAAACAAAGTCTTCAGGTTGTATTTTTTAAAATATGAAACAATATGACAATGTATTTCCATTTATTTTTCCTTGCCTTAATTTATTTTCTCAGGTATCTTTCCAGATTTCCATTAGGAATCTGTATTCAGTGGTCTATGACTAATCTCAGGTGTCAAATAAGATATTGTATGGCCACAGGAAATCTCTGAAGCAACAACTTTATTTAGTTCATTTTAGGTACAGGAGCACACAAGAATGTGTTATCCATGTGTGTTCTGACCACTGTCCTCACCACAATACAACTCTGTCTCTTGAACATCCCTCTTAACTTTTTTTTTTTTATGCCTTGAGCTTTTTTATGTGATACTTTGTCATTCTAATATCAGTGGTATTGATTTAGGTAAGACTGGGAATAAAGAAATCACCATTCCAATCACATTTCTCAGTTGCACCTGAAATCAGGCGCATATTGGCTGTCTTTTCTGTTCCTTGGCAGCTGCCAGTGCTTTTAACTGCAGTAACTGTTCCTATCTGTTCCAAATAATCAGCAACGAAAGATGACACCATAGCACAAATTATCAGAGCACCTCGGGAATTTCTTTTATAACCTAACTCATTCTTCAGGACTTTTGAATTCATTTGAAAAAAAACATTAATTCTGTTTTTAAAAATACTGTTTTAAGGAACTGCCTAAATCATTCTTAAGGGCAGGATGACTCAAACCCAGAGTAGCACACATGAAATCCTTTTGCCTAGATAGAAAAACATCACAAACCCTGCAAAGCCGTTCCCTCCTGCCACCTCATCACAGAGTTGTTAATATGAATCTGGATCAGTTCTGGCTCTCACATTCCACCACTTCTCCTACTTCAGTGATATTGTTTTTCTCCTTGTCAACAAAACTTTTCCTACCTTCTGCCCAGCCAAAACCCTGCTCATGAGCAAGAACATAAATCCTCCTTCTTAGTAAGGCCTTTCTGCCTCACATTTCTTGTTTTAATTAGCTGCCCTTGAAGTTCCAAACCTCTTACCAACCTAACTTCCAGACAAGCCCTAACTTCAACTGTCACAGCAGACCCATGCTGAAGATGAACAGGGTAAGGAAAATTTTAAGGTAAGGGGAAAAAAAAAAAAAGATATAAAGGTAGGAGAATTTTGCTGAACATAACGCGCATATAACATTTCACTACAGCAGACACGCCTTACAGCTTCTTGCTTCTCACACTTATATGGTATTTTGCAGCCCACCCAGATAAATCACAAGTTGGAAAATAGTGAAATCGTTTTTGAATAAATTTTCTCTTCTGCCCTGGCCAATGTAGATGGTCTGATCTCATTGAAAGTTAACATTTCCAAATTGCATGAAGTCACAGCTGCTGCTTAAAACAAATTCATTCACAATTAGATCATGCATTCACGCTGAGGCACTCATGATGGATGTGTTATTAGATCTTTCCTCCCAGTTAGTCTTTAGCTCACAAACAATGGGCTTATTTGGTTAAAGTTATGCATCATTTTTGGTCATGCAATATAATGGAATCAAAATATGAACTTAAATTTTACTGTAAGCACATTAGAATAATCAACATGTGAAAAAAAATTTTAATGTATTTAATACAGGGTCTGCAGAGTCTCACTACACAGACTGGACATAGTGATTCTCCTGTTTTCAGCCTCCCAAGCACTAGGATTACAGGTGCACACCACAAGGCCAGTCTCAATCACCGTCTCAGCCCACCCCGGGGGCAGGGCCAGCATGCCATGTGGAGCCGGGATCAAACCCCGGTTCCTGTGTCTGCCAAAGCACGTACTTTAATCTGCTGAGCTATCTGGCCAGCCCTAACACATGAAAATCTTTAGAGGAGGACAAAACCATTCTCTTAACCTACCTTTATCATGGCATTAAACGTCCACAAGTCACAAGAATTCACCATTTCCCTCAAAACCTCTTACTTTTCAAAAATAATGGCAAAACATTCCCACTTAATCCTATATACTCCATAACTTCTAGTTAACATATTCGGCTTACAATACTTACCAGCACTTAAACAAGGGAGATGGGAACATAACGTGCATAGAACATTTCACTAAGAGTCCTTTTCTGATAAGAAAATAACGCTGGCCTTTCAGTTTTTAACTATGTCTTTCCAAATACCAAATTTTTCTTCTAGGAGCTTCTCAACCAATAAACAAAACATATCAAATCATTTATTTTGCATATGCTAATGCCCCGAATTCACTTCCATTAGGACAATGATGTGAACCTTTCGGCACTATGAATAATACCAACAGCCTACTCTCGCATGTGCGCCTTCGGTTCCTGGCTGACATTCTGACGGGCTCCTCAAAGGGAAGTGAAAATCATAATAATCTAAGCCCTCATTCCCTAAATTGAATTGTTCTGTAAAAGGCACTAACACCTTGACTGAATTTAACATCACATCTGAAGATCAGATGGATACCACGTGCCTCCAGATGTGAAATCCTGAAGGAATAACATCAGTTATGTAATATTCTGACTCGGAACACATAACCAAAATGTAAACAGGAGAAAACATTACACAAATGTAACAATTGGAATATTCACTTTTTTTTTTTTTCGGTACAGGAGACTGAACTCAGGACCCTGCGCTTGCCAGGCAAGTGCGTATTCTACTGAACTATCTCCCCAGCCCAAAGAATATTCACTTTTTTAAAAAGAAAGAAAAGAGCTATATTTAGAAATGTCAATGTCATAAATACAGAAGAAGGCTGAAGAACTTTGCCAAGCGAAAGAGATTACAAGCAATTGCAACGTGTGGTTATAGGCTTGGTTCTGCCTAAGAGAACCTAAGAGGCTAAGAGATCACAGCGTGGTATGTACTCAGTCAACTGACAAGACTGAAGGATAAACCGTAAGTCAGCTCAGAAGTACTGAGTCCCTGTTAAACGTACTGAAGTTGATAACAGCATTGGGTAATATCAGAAAGTATCTTAAGAAATATATACTATCTTGTATTTAACTTACTCTCAAATGGTGCCAAAATCACACTGTGTCTACCTATTAAATATACAGGTCAGTGGCAAAGATACAGAAACATAGTTAGTGGACTGACAGATGACAGAGAGAGATATCGAGAGATGAGTTTAGAAAGAAGAGGAAGAACAAATTATGCAAATGATAAAGGATAATTTAGTACTGTTTCTATTATCCTTACAACTCTCAGAAACTGTAATCGAAACTGTAAGTTTACTTCATTTCCAAACAAAAAGTTTAAAAGTTTATTTAATTTGCTTCTATACACAAGGAAAGCTGTCTTCAATATACTTACCCTTTTTCCTCTATTGACTTCTCTAGGTTATTGTTTTCTAGGCATTTTACTAGCTAGCAAAAATGTAAACTTTAATATTCTAATTTAATGACTAAAAATACCAAATTAATGAGGCTCACATATAACCTCAGTGCGTAGATTACAGGTGAATTAATGTACAAGATAAAGAAATATTGCAGTGGGTACCACTATTAAGTGGACAAGGCAAAAATGTCAATTAAAGTGGAGGTCAGTGAAAGTAAATTATCACAAACGCCCTACATTTAACTCATTCAAGTATGGTTTAAAGTAGAGTAAGAGGTTTTTCTTTCAAGACGGTCCAGGAATTGAGTCCTTTTCATTTCCACATTAACCACAATCATAAAGCATCATCTAAAAATTCCAGTATCAGGGCCAGCCAGACAGCACAGAGGATTAAAGCACCTACTTAGGCACAGGCGGCAGCTGGGGCTCCGATCTCCAGTGTGCCATGCTGGCCCCATCCCCAGGGCACCCAGAGACAGGGTGATTGAGACTGGGCGTGGTGGCACCAACCTGTAAT
>NW_004524857.1:1205913-1207458 GCF_000260255.1 Octodon degus
ATAGATTTAATGCAATTCCTATGAGACTACCACCAACATACCTCCCAGACCTAGAGAAATTATTCCTAAAATTTATCTGGAATCAAAAAAAAAAAAAACCTAGAATAGCAAAGGCAATCCTGGCCAACAAAGACAAAGTAGGAGGCATTACAATTCCTGACTTGAAATTATACTACAAAGTTACTGTAATAAAATCAGCATGGTATTGGCAACAAAATAGACCTGACGATCAATGGAATAGACTAGTAGATGCAGAGGCCTCTAGGAATGCACTCAGCCACCTGATCTTTGACAAAGGGGCCAAACGCACTTACTGAAAGAAAGATAGTTTCTTTAACAAATGGTGCTGGAAAAATTGGCTCTCTACATGCCGAAGATTAAAACTTGACGCAGGTCTATCACCATGCACTAAACTAAAGTCAAAATGGATTAAAGAACTGAACATTAAAACACAAACACTAAATCTCCTAGAAGAGAAAGTAGGAGGATCTCTTGAAGACATAGGGGTAGGCAAAGAGTTCATGAACAGAAACCAAATCACATGGGAAACACTTGAAAGAATTAACAACTGGGACTACCTCTTATTGAGTTTTTTCACGTCAAAAGAAGTTATCAACAAAGTGAAAAGACAACCCACAAACTTCGAAAAAAATCTTAATAAGCATTGAGACAAAGGTCTGCTCTCTAGAATTTATAAAGAACTAAAGAACATTAGGGCCCCAAAATTTAAAGACCCAATCCAGAAATGGGCATCTGAGATGAACACACACTTCTCAGTGAACGAAATTAAAGAAGCGAATAAATATGTGCAAAAATGCTCCACATCACTAGCGATCCGTGAAATGCAAATTAAAACAACACTGAGATACCATCTCACCCCAGAAAGACTGACTATCATAAAGAAATCAACCAACAACAAATGTTGGAGAGGCTGTGGGGAAAGGAGAACCCTTCTCCACTGTTGGTGGGAGTGTAGACAGGTGCAACCATTATGGAAATCAGTGTGGAGACTCCGTAGAAAACTAGGACTGTAAATCCCATTCCAGCCTGCTATCCCCCTACTGGGAATTTTCCCAAAGGAACTGAAAGCATCATATCATAGTGATATATGCATACCTATGTTTATAACAGCACAATTTGTGATAGCCAGATCTTGGAAATAACCAAAATGCCTGTCACGTGTGAAATGGTTGAAAAAGATGTGGTACTTTTATATAATGGAGTACTACTCAGCTATAAAGAATGATAAACTTGATGCCTTCACATTTAATTGGATGCCCCTTGAAGATATACTTATTAGTGAAATAAACCAGACCCACATCTGTAAATATCGTATTGTCTCTCTAATATAAGGACTTACAATTCCATATGGTTAGGTTTCTAAATTTCTTTGTAAAAATATGTAAATGCTTATTTCAACTTTTATATAATTATTTTTCCTTCATATTCTCTAAAGACTTAAAGTTCAACATATCAATATCTGATGGAAAATACCTGTTCCATGATATGCCAAAATGTTTGATATTTCGACAGATAGGGTAAACC
>NW_004524857.1:1207558-1219287 GCF_000260255.1 Octodon degus
TGGTTTGGGGCTTATGTTTCTAAAGCTTCTCAAAAGGAATACATGACAAACAACCGTTATGGTTTGTGTCTAATTGTCCCCCCAAAGCCTCATGCAGTCATGGGATAGCAACTTCTAGAGTTTGAAATTAACTCATGATCCACTGGGATTATGGGTGATCCAAGGCTGGGATTATGGGTTTGAGAACTACACCCAGGCTAAGGCAGCGGATAGCCTGAATGTAACATAAGACAAACTTCCTTTCTGTTGCCATTGTTGCTGCTACTCCTCCATTTTGCTCTCTTGCTCTTTGCTGCCACCATGAAAGGTTGTTCTCTGCCATGTGCCACTCTGCCTTTGAGGCCAGCTGAATATGGACTGAAACCTCCAGTTACTGTGAGCTAAATAAACCTTTCCTTCCTTCATTTAGGGTGTCAAATATTCATCCCAGCAATGAGAGAAGAGTAACTGAGACAGCAACAAAATACACATGTGTTCACTAAGGGCCAATTTTCACTACAGGCTATTAAAAGAGGCAGGTCACTGTCTATCTTGGTCATTAGTACTACTTTAAAAAAAAAAATGGAGCATATACTTTGGGTAAATAATCAGAAAAAATCTTAATTAACAAGCTTTTAAATGTTTTATCTGAATATGTAGTTCAAATTACCTTACCTGCAGTTGTGATTAACACATTTTATACTATTCACATAATATTAGTCATGAGCTAGGTCTCTTTAGATCTGTTCCCAACTCTCCTGCAACTCTTTATAACATAGCTACCATATTCAGGCGCATGAACTACTGTCATTCTCTTGATGCCAAATACAGAAGGCTGGGGGCTCCTTCCTGTTTAGGCCGCATTTGCATCCGAAGCCCCTGCACATACCAGGGAGTCCCTAGCACACATCTGAGGAGGACTGAACAGAAGACTGAATGTACAATGAACGAGTGACAACTTCAGTGCTTCATGAGGACAACCCTTTCCCTCTGCTCCTGTGTGATCCTCCTTCAATGAAAGCTCATACTTTCAGAAGGTCACACCGTGGCCTCCTCAGAGTATATCTAAATGACCAGCTCCTTCAACTTCTGAAGGGGCTTTTAAAAAAATGGCACACTGAAAAGAGAAATTCATCTCACTGTTTCACCCATTCCAATAAATTCTGGAAGTTTCATGAAGAGCAACCACCACCCTGAGGACGTCCACATTGTACTGGAGGAGATATAAACTCAGTATTACATGCAGCAATTCTGCCCTCCATTTCTCTCTCTCTCTCTCTCTCTCTCTCTCTCTCTCTCTCTCTCTCTCTGAGCGTGTGTCTTTTTTGAGACTGGGTCTCACTGTGCAATTTAGGCTGGCCTTGAATTCACTTGGCAACCCAGGCTGGTCTTCAACTTGCAACCATTCTCGTCCCTCTGCCTCCCCAGTGCTGGAATTGCAGGCATGCACCACCACACCCCACTCTGCCCTCCCTTTCTTCATCACTAATGCCCTGGGGGTGAGGTGTACCTGTTCACCTACCAACTGATGTGATCATGAAGGAGCTCAGCAACAGACACACCTTGCCTTCATCCCCACGTGGGCCAAGGGTACCAGCCCAGCCACTTCTCTTCTGCTGCTGTGCCCTCTGCTCAGCCTTACAGACCCACCAACCACATGTCCTCCAACAGCGCAGCTTCATTTGCTGTTCTGAACCTCAGCCACTCCCCTTGAATCCCCTGTCATATACTTCAAACAACATTGTTCTCCAACACAGGCTGCAGCTTTCCTCTACTTTACTCTCATCAGCTAACATGAGACACTCTGCCTCTCTGATCCAAATAATGACTCCGCCCAAGAGGCGCCTCCTTGGCCAGCTGCCTTTAAACACACACAGCTGGCGCCACTGTGCATCTTCCTAACCCCTCCCATGCCTGGGCACTCCCTGAAGGGTGTCACTAATGTACTCCCACAGAGACCTGAGATTCACAGCACTCACTCCCATTTCCTCCTTCCATTATGAAAGGAGGAGATTCACAAATGTCACCAAAATGGGAAAAATCCAGTTGTCATAGACACTGAACACAGCTCCGGCAGAAGTAAGGTTGCTTAGACATGTATCAGGCATCACTAAGGAGAAAGAACAGCTTCCACAAAAATGTGTTGTGTATTCTTCTTTATTACCTCTAAGGAGAAAATGATTCTGTTTTCTTCTCTCATGAACAAACGTAAGACACCTCAGAAAAATGATGACCAGGTTTCATTTTTGCAAGAGAACTGAAACCATGATTTCACAAAACATTAATCTATTTTCTTTAAACAAGCAGATAACCAACCAACAACACAATAAAACAGTGTGAAAACAATTACAGGACTTTAGCAGCATAATTTTAAGGCAACTCTGTCTAGAAAAAAAGTAAAATTACTCTGAAATTAACTATTACAAGCAGCTCAAGTTTCACAGTAAGTTTTATTGGAACCAATACCCTTAGGGGGGCCGTGGCAGGTAGATGGAAGACAGGAAATTATATTTGGGGATCATTATTTGCAACTCTGCTTAAATAAGATTACAGATCGCAGAGCTCACCATCTTATATAGCTCAATACTCATAAAGGGCACTTGTAAGTCCTAGGGCACCTAGGCAGGTCTTTTCCAAATGTCCTTCTAAAATAGTGGCATGTTGTTATGGTTTGTGTCTAGTTGTCCCCCCAAAGCCTCATGTAAATCATGGGGCAGACGCGGCTGGAGGAGCAGTGAGTGGCTTGAGGGGCGGGGCCACAGAGGCGTGAATCGTTCAACTGGCTAGCCCATGCTTTCTGAGAGGTGTGGAGTGGGTCATCCTGGATACGGCAACGCCCCAGCCTCTCCTCCAGTATCTTGAAACCTCCAGTAACTGTGAGCTAAATAAACCTTTCCTTCCCTCATTTTGAGTATCAGGTATTTGTCCCAGCAACGAGAGAAGAGTAACTAATACACATATTAAATTTGGAAGCACATTCTAAATATATGTTAAGATTTTGCAGTGATCCATGTAAATATAGTACAAAAGAAATGATAAACTTTTACAAGGCTACACCATTACTTAATTCTTCAAGATGCAAGAAACTCCAAGCACATTAAAAAAACTTGATAAACAACTGAATAAAAAAGAACAAAGTGTGGCAGCATGGCTGGCTCCCTTGGATTGATGTAGGGCTTTTTTCCTTTCTTATCAGAAGTCCTCATAACATCTATTTCTAACCCTAGTTGCTGGCAGCTGTCCATCAAAACCCAACTCCTAAAGTTCTCCTTCAGTCACTGTGCCCAATCTCACCTCTCCCAGCCTGTCTCTTCATGGTGGTTCCCTCTGCTGGGACTGCGCCTGGCATCTCCACAGCTCCTTCACGATGTTGGGCCATTTGTCCAAAGTCAGATCTTCATGCATGCCCCCTCTGACCATGCCATCAGAAATACAAAGCCCCTCAATACTCTTTGTTCTCCTTAGCAATTATTAGTAACTAACATACAAACAAAATACAGTTTGTGTGTCCTCTCTTCCTTAAAATGTGAGCTCTGAGGTGGGGGTGTGTGTGTGAATTGCTCACGCCTGCATCTCCCATGCCTAGGAAGAGTGCAAGGCATACGACAGGTTCTCAATAAATATTTCCTGGATAAACGAGTGAATCTACGTAAACACTGCTCTTAGGTCAGTGTCCAGCACACTTTACAGGATCAAAGGTTCTTGCCCTCCTCACTGTTCACTCCCTCCTGTTCTAGTTTTCTTCTTCCCTCTTATATTTGCTGCTATGAGTCATACCAAAAACAGACTTTTATTATTAGAAAACTAAAGTCATTTGTGAAAATAAGCAGAATATAAAGGAATCACTGAGTTAGAAGCAAGATCATGGTTGCCACAAAAGTTTTTCTCTCTGTTTCAGCCCAACATGTTTTTGTAATCTTTAAGTCTTATTACTCTATAATCATATTACTCTAAGATCACAGAAAAGTAGCCAGCACCTAACTGATGTGGAAAACAGCTGATTTATGTATCTTTCTGTATAGTCTGAAAAAAAAATTAATGCAAGGGTGCATTAAACTCGTTCTATTTCTGAGAAAAACTCAAGAGCATGCTGTTTAAGTTAAGCACATGATCCCTTCCGTGGAGTTGCAGTTGGCTGGTTATTTTACAAACACACCCCTTCCTAACAACCCTTCATGAGACCCAAAACTAACCACTGAAACTTTGTGCTAACAATTGTCAAGTTTGTATTTTAAGAAATATACACAGTTTATGCCAACATTCCCCTGAAGGCAGTAAGCAACCAATATTCAGTTCTTAAAGGCAAAGCCTTCAAATAGGTGAGAATTGTTACAAGTTTGAAAAACAGAATCAATTAAAGGCTAAATTAAGAGGCCAGGGATACAGCTCAGCAGTTTTAGTGCCTGGCTGATGAGCACAAGGTCCCAAGTTCGAACCCCTGTACCCTGGGGGGGGGGCTAAAATAGCCATATAAGGGTATTAAATAGTTATATGCTACTATTAATAAAACAGAGGTTTGGGCAGAAAGTACATATGCAAATAAGTGGAAAATACTGCCTCCAGAAAAAAATCCCTAGTATGTGATGAAGCATGGCAAGCAAAAGTAGAGTGTGAGGGCTCCCCGTTCTCTTGTCCTCAGAACCCCCCCATCTGAGAGCATCTCTGCATTAATAAACCCATGTTAGATGATAAGTCGCCCTGCTCAACTGCAGACAAAGGGCACACAATCAGAAAGAGCTACAAGCAATTAATAGGACTCAAAAATTGACTATTTAAAGAAAATACAAAGTGTTAGGCCAACATACTCCAAATGGACACCCTGGCCAGGGGGGGCACCGGGCACGAGAGGAGGGCTCTCTGGAGGCCCACCAGGTGCTGAGTGCGCTGGGAAGGCCCTCGGCCCCAGCTAGTTCAGCATCGCCAACATGCCCAACAGGGAAGTGCTTTTTAGGGGGAGGCAAGAATGTCACTCTGGCTTCTACTCACCATTTGTTAGAATGCCTAGACAAAACCGCTTTGGAAAAAAGACACTTTCGGAAACCATAATTATGTATTCTATGATTTTTTTTTTTAGCACTCTGAAAAGAGACTCCTCCCTGAAACAACTAAATTTAAAAACCCAAGATTGTTTTTACTTTCCCATTTCTAAGTCTAATCATGGATGCAAACCGAGCTGCTGGGCTTGGTCTTGGGGCACCCTCAGGACGTGTCCGCAGCTGCAGGCCTTCACCTCGCGGCTCTCTAGCACAGCTGCCTTTCCTGACAGACCTTCTTGCCTGACTGGCCACTGCTCACTAAGGATGGCTGTCCTCTTTCCAGACTGGTAAGCCACGTGGAGGCAGAAACTTCCAACCCAAGCTCTGCCGATCCCACCAGGTAGCCGCCAGCTCCGTCCACCAGCAGCACAACCCATGTGGCTCTGAGAACTTGCCCACCTCAGCTCCCCTGCTGATCTGCACCCCAGTAACCCTTATGGACCTGTATTTTCTCTTGCTGCCGACAACCATATTTCTAAAAGTGTTGTTCTGTCTTTTACAACTGCTATGCTATCTGATATCCCCTTTATGATCATCAACAGACTAGGAAACTTGGGGTCAAGGGGTCAACTCAGCCAAGTCCTCAAATGTCAAGCAGTGTTTCCCTAACAGTGCATTCTTCCCAATGCAATGAAGGTAGCTGAGCATTCTACACAAGCGGCAATGTGTGAGCATATAGTAATGAACAAGTTACTACTTCAGTTTATCAGCTACTTAATATCTATGTAAAAACAAAGTCTTTGACACAAACCAATCGAAGTCAGAATACTTAAAAATTAATTACACAATTTGGTATCTGAATGACATAATTAACCATGAAAGAAAAGGATGTGGCACACAGTAAATAAGTCATGATATGTGCAGTTTTATTACTTATAAAAAATGAATGTGATTATTCATGTGCAGATTCTTCTCAGGGTAATGATATGTGTGGGAATAACTGTCCTACTGAACTTCTTTATACAAAATGCATTCAAACACATCTCCTGTGTCTCTGGACTTAAATTAATTTTGTTTCCTTCAAATTCTATGGTTTTCAATATACCAATGTAAGCAATTTACACATATGTAAATAAAATAATATTAATTTGGGTTTGGAGTGTTCTTTAAACACCTGTCTAGGATTTCAAATACCATTTATGCAATGAAACTGTACTGGGACAACTTACACAAACATTTTTACTGGAAGGTGACCGGTGCTGGTAAGTGACACCTTCCCTGGCCCTTCCAGATGAGGCATCTTCCCTCTCCTTCCCCTTGCTGTGCTAACCCTGCAGCTATCCTAGGACTCAGAAGTCTGTCCACACCTTTGTCTCCACCACTTCCTGCCCCTCCCAGCCCTGAGAAACCCTGCACAGGGCCTGGGGCTTCTTAGGGAAGGAATAGGTAGATGACCACAGTGAACTGGTAACAGTACAAAGGTCACTATCTTAATTTTTGAAGAGACAAATTTAATAATTCCTTAAAATGGAATCTGTTGAAAACTTGCAGATAAACTAAAACCAATCTTCTAAACTTTTTTTTTTTTTTTTTTAAAGTACAGCGTCTACAGGGTCTCACTATACAGACCGGAATTGTAGTGATCCTCCTGTTTTCAGCCTCTCCCAAATGCTGGGATTACAGTTGGGCCACCATACGCAGTCTCAATCACCATCTCAGTGTGTCCCGGGGGCAGGGCTGGCATGGCACACCAGGGATCAACCCCAGTCCCTGTGTCTGCCTAAGCAGGCACTTTAATCCACTGAGTTATCTGGCCGGCCCTAAATATTTTTATCTCTACCTGATAAGTAAATATGTTATTAAAGGTCAACCAGCATTTAAATGTTAGTCAACTAAAATATTTCTAACATCATAGAATAATTTCCCCATTGACCACTTCTCCATATTACATCCATGTAACAGTAAAGCATACTCACATATATTTACAACAAAAATATGGAAACAACTCAAGGCCAATCAAATGATGGATGATGTTTTTAGATGTGGGAGATTTACAGAAATACTATTTGGTGATAAAACAGCGAAGTACTGATGAACAGTATAGTAGGGAGGAGCCTGTAAACACTATCTTAAGTGAAAGAAGTCAGACACAAAGGCCAAAATTATATGATTACATCTTTCTTTAAATGTCCAAAATAGACAAGTCTATAGAGACATATAGTATACCCTAGCCAGACATGGTGGTACCCACCTGTAATCCTAGCACTTGGGAGGTTGAGGCAGGACGATCATGAGTTCAAAGTCAGGCTGGGCTACATCATGAGCCCAAGCATCGGGGACTGAATCCAAGGGAGGGGCTGGGGATATAGCCCAGTCGTACAAAGGCCTGCCTGGAAAGCACAAGGCACTGACCCAGGGTTGCTCTAGCACTACTACTTCCCCAACCCTCTTTATTTTTATCTTAAACAGGGACAGGGTCTCACTAAACTGCCAAAGCTATGCTTAAATTTGCAATCTTCCTGCTTCAGTCTTCTACAGTACTGAGATTACAAGTATGTGCCATCATACCCAGCTTAAAAAAAATTGAGAAGAAAAAAAAAAAAGTATATTTGTCATTAAGTTCAGAAGTTGAGGGGTGGCAAAAGAAGGTTATAGCTAAAGGGTCAAAGGGTTCTTCTGAGGTGATGAAAATGTTCTAAAATTGATGGTGATTAGGGTTGCACAACTCTAGATACAATAAAAACCACTGAACTGTATACTTCCCACACTGCCACCAGCCGACCCCTGTTCAGCCAACCCAAACAACATACACAATAAGAAAACACAGGCTTGCTAGCCAAATGAAACTTCAAGCTAAGTGATCCTGAATCCACACCACAGATTGCCCTTCCTCCCAGTCCTGCTCTACGTAAAGAAGTTGAGATATCCGACCAACCCCAGGCCCTGCGAGTGTGGGGGAGAGTTTCTGCTCTGTCCTGTGCCTGCCCACCGCTCCAAGCCCAGGCCCACCTCGTGAGAGAGGCACTTTCCCGCGTTCTCCAGACCTCCCCTGCCCGGCCAGACCCAGCGCAGCCCGACAGACCCAGCACAGCCTGCCCTCTGAGTGAGAACTTCCACCACGCCTTGGGCCTTCCATGTCTGACCAACCTCAGGCCCTTCATGTGTGGGGAAGAGCTTCTGCTCTGTCCTGCACCCGCCCACTGCTCCAAGTCCAGGCCCACCACGTAAGAGGCCTTTGCCCTTGTTATCCGGACCTCCCATGGATGGCCAGACCCAGCCCAGCCTGACATCTGAGTAAGAACTTCTGCAGTGCTCTTGGGAGTCCTGTAGACCCACAAAAACACAACACTGGTGTGTGGGAGAGCTTTTGGGCTCTCTCACCCCTGCTCCTCATACCCCTCCAGACCCAGCCCAGACCTAGCATACAGGCTTGAGGTAAAACCCTGCAGCTAAAGTCCCCTCAGTGAGACTAGGGTCAAAACCACACAGCTAATCCAGGAACAGATCATCATACCAGAGGTGTACAGCAGGCCCACCTCCAAGGGCAACAACAGTAAGGAGCTAAGCACAGTAGCCAAACCCAAGTCAGGCACAACTGCATGAACTAGAACTTGGTATATCAGTGCCTGAATTTCATTAAGTGATAACAAAATTGCACCAAAGTTCTACACCAAAGGCCACAGGTCAGTGTTAAATGAAATGTTAAAGACAAGGAGCAAAATGCAATCTCAGGTCTCAAGCCCACCCATAACAAGTACAGAGGACACTAGCTCAGCTGAAATAAATGAACAAATAGCATTGGAAATAAATAAACAACAGCAGAAAAATATAGAGGAACTCAGAGCAGAATTAATTTCTGGAATTAAAAAAAAAGAAAACTCTAAATTTATAGCAGCTGAACTTAAGAATCAAATGCAGAAACATATGGAGGAAACACAATGCCCACCCAGAACAAATGCAGTGGACACTAGCTTAGCTGAAATACATGAATTAATAGCATCGGAAGTAAATAAGCCACTACAGAAAGGTTTAAAGGAACTCAAAGCAGAATTAGTGTCTGAAATGAAAAAAGAAATCTCTAAATTCAAACCACCTGAACTAAAGAATCAAACACAGAAACATAAAGAGGAAACCCAATCTGTAAAAAACTCTGCAATAAAATAATTAATAACTGCTTCTAAAGAAGACATTGATTAAAAAAAAATACAGGAGATTAAAAGAATGATGGATTCCTTGAATGAGCAATACAGAAAAGAAATAGATTGCATGAAGCAGAGTCAAAGAGATGTAAAGGACCTTAAAAATCTCAATTACAAACCTGAAAAACCATTTGAGTGAAAGTGAAGGTAGAATTTCAGATCTTGAAGACGCTGGTGCACCTAGTAAAAAGGTAAGAAAGGATCTCTTAAAAACAACTAGGATGCAGGAAAAAACACCTGCAAGAGGATGCAAAGATGAACAATGTGAGACTAATAGGCATCAATGAGAATGAAGGAGTCAATACAAACGATATAAAAAGAACATGAGCAGAAGTAAAAGCAGAAAACTTCCCAAATATGAGGAAACATTCTGATACTCACATAACCGAAGCATACAGAACTACAAACAACTTCAACCCAATTAAAAACACACAAGACATATAACAGTCAAGATCCCAGAAATCCTACACAAGAATATAATACTGAAGGCTGCTAGAGAAAAGATGCAGATCACATTCAAAGGAAAACCCATCAGAATTACGGCTTACTTCTCTTCACAAACTATGAAGGCAAGAAGAGCATGGAGCAGAGTACTTCAAGTCCTCTACGAAAACAAATTCCAACTCAGACTATTATACCCTGCAAAACTCTCTTTCAAGTTTGATGGAGAAGTGAAATACTTTCATGACAAAGAACAACTAAAAAATTTCATGATGGCAAACCAACCCTACACAGACTACTGAAAGATTTTCTAGAGAGGGACCAAAACAATCAGAACTCCACCAACGAGAACAGAAGAAACCCAGTAAACAGGACAAACAATTAAACGCAGGAGAAAAAAGTTGCAAAACAGCATTCAAATACCATGTCAATCGTAAGTCAGCACATTTCAATAATAACCATCAATGTAAATGGACTCAATTCACCAACTAAGAGAAATAGATTGGCACAGTGGATTAGGAAACAAAACCCAACAATATGTTGTATACAAGAAACACATTTCACTCATAAAGAAACTCACAGGCTGAAAGTCAAAGGATGGAAAACTATACTACATGCCCCAGCACTTCAGAAAAAAGCAGGGGTAACAATCTTGATCTCAGACAGTCTCAACTTCAAACCAAGAATGATCAAACGAAATAAAGAAGGCCACTATATACTGGTTAGAGGAAAAATTCAAGAGGAAGAAATAACAATCATAAATATGTATGCACCAAACACGGGAGCACCCAACTATATAAGAGAAACTTTAATAGACATGAAAAATCTAATATCCAATACAACAATCTTAGCAGGAGATCTCAACACCCCCTTATACTAAATAGATAGATCAACCAGACAAAAATTAGCAAAGAAGTAGCACAACTGAACCAGACCTTGAAACAAATGAACTTGGTAGACATACACAGAGTGTTCCACCCGACCACAGTGGAATACACATCTTTTTCAGCTGCACACAGATCATTTTCTAAAATAGATCACATACTAATACATAGGTCATGCTTAAGTATATGCAAGAAAACAGAAATTATCCCATGCATATTATCTGACCACAATGCAATGAAACTGGAAATAAATTAAAAAAAGAAACCAGAAAAACCCACTAAATACATGGAAATTAAACAACACCCTACTCAGCAATCAATGGGTGACAGATGAAATTAAACAAGAAATTCAACAATATCTACAATTCAATGAAAATTCATCCACAACTTACCGTAATTTACGGGATGCGATGAAAGCAGTTCCCAGAGGGAAATTCATAGCTGTGAACTCACACATTAGGAAAACAGAACAGGAAAAAATAAACACGCTAATGCTGCACCTTCAACATCTAGAAAAGGAAGAGTAAACCAAAACCAGAGCCCAAAGACGGGAAGAAATCATAAAGATTAGAGCAGAAATTAATTCAGTTGAGATGAAGAAAACAGTTCAAAGAATTAATGAATCAAAAAGCTGGTTCTTTGAAAGATTAAATAAAATTGATAAGCCCATAGCCAACCTCATCAAAAAGAGGAAAGAAAAAATTCAAATACGAGCAATAAAGAATGAAAAGAGTGTAACTACTACAGACCCAGTAGAAATTCAGAAGATTATCAACAGCTACTTTGAGAATCTTTATGCTCACAGAATAGAAGCCACAGATGAAATATACAGATTCCTAGATAGGTACAAATTACCAAAACTGAATCAAGAAGATATAACAACTCTCAATAACCCAATAACAGCCATTGAAATACGGAATGTAATAAAGAGCCTGCGGACAAAGAAAAATCCAAGTCCTGATGGATTCATAGCTGAATTCTACAAGAAATTCATAGAAGATATAATCCCTACACTCCTCAAATTCTTCAGTGAAATTGAAAAGGAAAGAATTCTCCCAAAAATCCTAGCAAATAGAATACAGCAAATCATCAAGAAGATCATACACCATGACCAGGTAGGATTCATTCCAGGGATGCAAGGATGGTTCAATATTCGAAAATCTATAAATATAATACACTATATCAATACAGTGAAAATTAAAAACCACATGATCATTTCAATTGAAGAAGAAAAGGCTTTTGACAAAGTC
>NW_004524857.1:1219387-1220668 GCF_000260255.1 Octodon degus
CCTGCACCTGCTTGCAGGTGCTTTAATCCGCTGAGCTATCTGGCTGATCGCATAATTTGTTTTTATTTAAACAGTCACCATGTTTTCCAATCACCTTTTGTACATATATCAGTAAAAATATATCTGATATTCTAAATATATACTATTATATAAGAAAAAATATAAGCAATACTCCAGCAAGGAAACTAAGCATCTATATAAATATTTTATTGCCTATTCAGAAAATGCACAAAAAGTGTCTTAAATCTACACAGAATGCATAACAAATATGGCAAAATTTTCACTTTTTTATATAAAACTCTAACTAAATAGCTGTAGTTACACTAATCAAGCAAACACATATATAAAGTGATTCTTTACATCTTTACTTGCGTTACCTAAAGTTGTGTGTCACATGCCTACTGAAGACCGAACTTATCCTTGAAAATGAACATGGGACAGTTCTTTATTGTGAACCTTCATGGAAATGCTCTGTCAGATAAATAATACATACAGATAAAACCTTGACAATACAAAATATGAATTCTTTTTGTCCTAAAATCTATTTTCTGTAATAGAATCTATACATAGTAATGCTGGCCATGATTATTTTTCAAGATGCCACATTTCTACAGTAGCAAAAGTAGTCAAAGAATGTTGGTAACTGAAAGAAAACTGCCTGGAAGCAAGTTCCATCAGCTTTGTGCTTGTACTCTTCCTTCTGAAGGGAAGATAAATCTGGGTAGAAGGACCAGTAATGTAAAGGTTGTCCTTAAGAGCATCAAATTCTATTCACTATGTCACTTACATTAAGCTTTCACTGAACTCTCAATTCTGCATCCCACTGTGCATTACAGTTTCTTACCCATCCTCAACAAAATCTTTCCCCAAAAAAGCATTCAAAAATGTTTAAATTCTGCCTTGCTCCAGAAATGATTTCAAGGAAGATGGTGAAGTGCTTTTAGTATAGTAAGTCAAAATAAAAATTAACATAGCTACACAGACCATCTGGTTAAACATAGCAGATTAACCACTCAGAGCTTTCACCTCTTCCCCTCTCAAAGCACATGCCTATAAAGGAGTAAAAAGAATATTAACTTACTGAAGTAGAGAGAAAGTCAGACCCATTTCAACAGAGCTAGCAGAACAATTACTGGCTTGATAAAAGAGAAGTCTCAGCCAGTTTCCTACAGAGGGCTTCCAAGGACCGGCTCCTCCTCTCAGGACCCCGCCCTTGGCTTCCTGGATGCCAGGAGCTGCGAAGCTTCCCTCCACTACACTCTTCTAGCATGACGGTTCTGC
>NW_004524857.1:1220768-1238301 GCF_000260255.1 Octodon degus
ACTGTCTCATTCATATTTATTTCTCAATAAAAAAATTTTTAAAAATTAAATTTAATTAAATTTTTTAAAAAAAGAAGTTGAGCATATATTTACAATTATTTCTGGTAACTTCATTCCAGGGCATGTGGAGTATGTGGACCTCACTGTGGAGGATGCAGAGGCAGAAGATAGATGGCAGGTCTGTAGACTGATCTCCTCTCCCACTCCCAGGAATAAGGTACAAGGAACCTGTCATCTCTAGGACTGTTCCATCGCAAATTCAGTACGCTGGAAATCCCAAGCCCTGGCAATAGGCATGCTGGCACTCTGTACAAGGACCACAATGTCCTACTGAGTTAGCCGCCCATGGAGCACCATCTGGGTGAAATGGTCGTCATCTGGTCATTCCAGTGAAGTCTGCAGACCAACAGAGATGATGAAAACACCCAGCTGCCAACAGGCTGCACGAAGAGTTCATTCACATAAAATAGACTCTATTCTTTGTATCTTCCCTTAGGAATATTACTAGAAAGTCCACCAGTTTTATGATCCCATTTCAAGAGAATAAGCCTTAAATAAGGTTCTGAAATTATTAATTTTCATAGTTAGTTTCCATAAGCTCGCCATGGCTAGGAGAAGAGAGAAGAGACTCATGCTGCGGCCATCTGATGGCCAGTGTCAGAGCATTGCTGAAGTATAACCACATAGCCAATATCTCTGAAATAATGAAAACAACTTCTACAGACTGGTATGGGTAAGCCAGCTGTGTTGTTTACAAGAACACTTGGTAAATGTGAATACATGTTTTGACTCCAACTCTGGAATTATCTTTCTTGAGAACTTTTTCCAGTTTCCTAACCTCTCCCCAGTACTTTCCTACTTCCTCCTCTGTGCTGTCAGTCTGTCATACAAGTCTATTCTTGCATTTGTCATTTATTTATTTTGCCTCACTTCTTGATTGTGGGTTGTGTAAAGGCAGAAAATATGTATCTGAATCCTTGGTTCCTAGTCTGTATGCTAAAAAAAAAGTCCCAACCATTTCAGATGTGAACAAAAAGAAAGTAGAGACTCTGTGTATCTGAAATGTTCAGAAAATAGTCTAGGCTACAGGCATAGCTAGATTCAGCTTTAACTGATAGTTGGGATTTCATCTCTTTGCCTCTCTTAACTCACTTTTCTTTCTGTTGGCTTCATAAACAGATGCCTCTGTATGATGGTAAGACACAAGTATTGCTTGGCTCTACCAGTTTTCTTTCCCACTAACTAGAGCCACCCTCTCATTATCCTTTTGGGGTCTGAGTACATCTCTGGACCAATTATGGTAACTCTAAAATATATTCGTTCTTGGCCAAAAGAATGCATTGGGCCATTTCTTAAACAGAGTCAATATGTAGATCAAACCTTAGGAAGGCAATTCCACAAGAAAACACCAGGACCCATTTCTAGAGAAATACAGCCGGCAAGGAAGGCAAAAACAGCAGGCGTCCATCACAAGTTGACCATTCACTTAATTAAATACAATCATATATGTAACTGAGACTTTGTCCTCTCAGAGATTGTAGTTGTGCAACTACTTGGTATACATAAAGTCTAAAATTATGCCACAACTAGATAGGATAGAGGCACTAGGATGAGGAATGGAGGCAGAAGAGAAATGGCTATTTTTCAAGGTCACTCTAAAGCTGAACTACAATTTACTTTTAAGATTATGGCCCCTTCCTTATAACATATATAAAAATTAAAATGAATCAGGGACCTACATGCAAGCACAAAACTATAAAACTCACAGCAGAAAACAGAGGTATAAATCTATACACCTCAGCTCACACAATGACTTCTTACATTATGAACCAAAACCAAAGGAAAGATAAATTGAACCTAATCGAAATGTAAAACTTTGTACTTCAAAGTATAACATAAGGAAAATGAAAACATAACCCAAGAAAGAGGAGAAAGTTTTACAGCTTATGCATGTGATAAGAATCTAATATCCAGAATCAATAAGGAGCTCTTGCTGCTCTATAATAGAAAGAGAAATAATCCAATTTAAAGCCAGAAAAAGATTTCAACAGATATTTCTCCAAAGAACACATATACTGGCCAATATCTAGATAAAAAGAAGATGCTTAACATCACTAACTGTTAAGACTGAAGCTGGGGTTCTATGCTCATAGCCCTGGGCTTAATCAACAGCACCACCAATTTTTTTAAATTACTAATTGTTACAGAAATGCAAATCAAAACAACATGGAGATGGCTAAAATCAAACGGGCAACAAGTATTGATAAGAATATGGATTGTTTACACAAGACATCATGTCTGCATCTTGTCCTCTGAATAACTACTATGAAGACAACAATATGCAATGTAGTAATTATTGTAAATGTCCTATAACCTGTTTTGAAACTGTTTCATTGCTATTTTTTCTCATTAAAATGAATAAAAATTATTAAAAAATAAAGAAATACAATGATGGAGCAAAGTAAAAAAGAAAAAAACAAGAAGAATTTTTAGTAAGCATATGTGCCTAGATCAATATAAGGAAAATAAACATTTTCATGATATTAAAAAAAAAAGAATATGGAGATATGAGAAACCTCCAAAACGGTTGGTGGGAAGGTTAACAGGTAAATATAAAATGTTGCAATCACTTTGGAAAACAATACATACAGTTAGTATATGGCCCAGCAATTCTACTCCTAGGAATATACACATAAAAAATGAAAATATGTATCAACACAAAATATATAAACATACAACACATGAAGGTTACAGTATTATTCATAATAACAACAAACAACTCAAACGCCAACTGATGAATGGATAAACAAAATACGATGTACTACGTTATGAAAGAACTTGGAAGACATTAAGCTAAACATAAGAAACCACTCAGAACAGACCACACAGCGTCCGGAAAACATGAAAGTCAAGCGCAGAAACTGTATCAAAAGATGGGAAAAGAAAAATAAAGCGTGACTGCTAGTGCGCATTTTGAGGGTAATGAAAATGCCCTGGAAGTGGCAATGGATGAGTACGAATATACACATAAAAGCCCACTGAGCTACACATAAAAGAATAAATTTTACAGTTCATGACTTATATCTTCATTTTTTTTAATTCTGCCTGTTACATTTCTTATTATATAGGTCTTGCTTTATCTTGGTTTTAATCATCCAGCAGAAAAGTATAAACATGAGGTATAAAAAGTAAAGCCATATTAATAGGCTGAGCTGTAAAAGGCTCAAGCCAACAACTTCTGACACTGCCAGTCCTACAGATAACCCACTACTATTATGGACTACTGGACTATATTGGATTATTTTGCTGAATTCACTCACTTACAATATTTAAATGGCAATGGGATACCCACCTGTGACAAAACTAAACAAAAAAAAGGGATATAAATGAAAGATCACTTTGTATCTGTATATACAAAAGAGTTAGGATAGATATACAGCTACTTTTTCTTAATTCAATGAGAAGAAAGATTTGTACTAATAGTGTTTAGACTGGATATCATGTCTGTATCTTGTACCATGAATAACCACGATGAAGACAACAATATGCAATGTATTAATTATTGAAACTGTGCAACTAATTAATTTTGAAACTGTCTCATTGCTATTTCTCAATAAAATTAATAAAAGCAAAATTCTGAATGTAGGCTTGGCATCAGACATTACCATGAATGACTATAAATGTGGCAACAGCAATGTTACTGAGGGCCTGCAAAGGAACACTCCTGGCGTGAAAATGCACCCAAGGCCGGGCATGGCTCAGTGGCAGCCACGGGTTCAATAACCAAGCAGCAACCTACCAAAGAAAGGCACACTGAAAAGCATTAAAAGTGAAATGAGTTCTCATTATGCTTTGAAAATAGTTTAGCTAAAAAAGAAAATGAAAAAGGAGTAGTGGGGGCTGGGGAGATGGCTCAGTCGCATAAGCACTTGACTGGCAAACGCAAGGATTTGAGTTCAATCCCCTGTTCCGCCAAAAAAAAAAAAAAAAGGAAGTGTATGGTCTTAGTAACTATAGATCTGTGTGATTCTTCTATTTTGGATTTATTTTATTTTACAAATAAAATATTAAGAGACTATGTACAAAATCAGGTCATTTCTTATGCTTGGATTATGTGACCATTAGGCCAGCCATGACTTTAAGGAGCATCTGCTGATAATGAAGTGAAGATTGAAATACCAAAGCCAAGTCGGGGAATCCATTCAGAGAGATGAACAATGTCTGGTCTGGTGTTTCCATGGCCTCTAGGACATTCCTTTCTAAGACATTTCCTCTTAATAATCAAAACCATTTTTTATAGCATCATTTTCTCAAACTGTGTTGTGTGAAGCATCAAATATTTCCCAAGACACAAATGGCTATTCTCCAACAAAACTATGCTGCAGATGAGTAAGTCTAAGAAACACGGAATCAGAGGCCTTAGCACGCTCACATGCCAAGTGAATCATCCGAAACGAGCTAGAGCACCCCTCAGTTGGGAGACATATGATCCATGTATTTCTACAGCAACACCTATTAAGCTTGTGAAGTAGTTTTGGAAGAACCACCAGGTTTACCACCCTGGTAGAGAATCAGAATTACTTCCAGAGCATAGTATAAAAATAAGTTTTGTTCGTCCTTTAAGATCCAACCTAAACCAGATTTTATGAAACACTGGTAGAATTCCTTATAGAAATGTTTTAGCTAAGCCTAGAGTAAAACAGGTTAACCAGGCAACACTGCATTCAAGGCAAAGTGAATGGCAAGTACAGGGTTCCTAAAATAGAAGAGTCCATAAAGCCCCTAAAGGTGGAGAGGTACCCCAAAGTACACAGGAAGAAGGGCCGAAGGTGCAGCGAGGGCATCTTGCCCTAGCCACGCTGGGACTCCGCAAGGCAGCAAAGCTGGACAATGAGCAGTAAAAAGCCAACTGGAAAACACAGCACAGTGATGTAGTCAAAGCTGCAGGCCATTTCAATGTCCCAAATAGACGCACATATACTGAGTAGAAGGAGCTATCCTGGATAACCCCCATGTCCACAGGGAACTGGCAGATATGTGTAAGTCAGCCAAGGAAAAACTGATTCATACAGTACTCCTACTCCCACTAAAGCTACTATAAGCTGCAATTACAAAGATTATATAGGGATGATTCTCCTATGTTGTGCATGCTGGAAAATATCTTTCTTTGGTACCTAGATTTCTGGAAAGAACAGAACACTTCCCAGATGTGATAGCACTTGAAAGAATTTCTCACAACTTAAAAGGTACTCTACAGTTCTCATGCTGAACTTTCAATAATCAACTCTGATTGTAACTGAGGTTAAAACCAGTTCCTTTACATTCTGGCTAGGAGTTTGTTTTTTAACTTATTTTTTATTCTTTTTTTGATATGCATTATATTTTAGTTAAGAATATTTAAAATTTAACATAGAAATCTAGATTACTTGAGTTTCTTGGAGATTTTGAAGATGCTGGATACTAAGCTTTTAATTTTACAAAATACTATACCTAGAAAAAAATTATCTTTCCTACCCTCCGATGTTCCTACCTTTGCGTAAATGAGCTTCCCAAGTCACCATGGGTGCACGGGTGCACGTGTGTGTGCATGCCCACATGCACTTCACATGTTTATGTTCATGTAGTGCAAACTGTAATCCTCATTTACTTTTATCAAGAGAATCAGACTTAACCTAAATTTCATCCAAACAATATAACCCATTTGCCAAATGCAGAAAAATAAAACTAACAATAAAAACAGCACTCATCATGTAAACAAGCAGGTAGATTTTCCAGATAGCTGGTAGACATTAACTACCACAGTTAAATCCTAACTTTGCCTACACACAATATAATTTCAAGTTATCTTTCCTTTGACAAGAATTTGAGGTTCAAAAAAAGGCTGCACTGCCCATCACCTCCCTTACATGTCGACAGCAACATCCCTTTAAATCACTTTGCTCCTCAGATTCTAACAAATTCTCTGAAGCACAAAACAGATTCTACATTGCTATGGACTCTATAGATTCTCAATCTGATCTCTGTGGGTAATATCAATTAGAAGGTAAATGTCACAGATCGTTTATGATTTTTAGCATTACCAAATGTATTAAGTTATTTCAGTTCTTCTAGTTACCTCTAACTTAAGTCAATCCTCTTTACATTTAAAACTTTGCAGAAATTTCTATCATTCTTGCAAAAGTAAATAATCATAGAGGGAAATATATTTCCTCTTGACCTATTTTTACAGTTTACTACATGTTTAAAAGCTTTTTTTTAAACCATTCAATTTCAGAGCAAGTAAAATTTAGTGATGTGTGCTGACTTTAACATGTTCCTAGCCACTATTTCTTCACTGGAGGACTTCAGTTTAGCGTATTTTCCACAACACTGTTTGAGCAAAGACCAAGTCTGTGTCATGCACCACTGTTTCCCAGGGCCCATCCCACTGACCGCTGAGAAAGTGCGGTAACTACGGAATGGATGAATACTTGCTAAGCATCACTACAACAGGAATTCTTAAGCAACATTCAGAGGGAAAAAAATCAAGCTAGAAATTGTTTAAGCAAAATGTGAGAAGCAGAATATAAAAGTTTTCTGAGAAAGTGCAATAAATACGGAATGGATGGATACTTGCTAAGCATTATTACTACATGAATTTTTAAGCAACACTCCAAGGGAAAAAGTCAATTTAGAAACTTTTTAAGCAAAATGTGAGAAGCAGAATATAAGTTTTCTACATAAAGCATGTGAGCAAATAATTTTAAAAGGTTCTAGAATGACAGTGTAAATAATGTTCACTGCCCTTCAGACTTTATAACTGTAAAAGTCAGTACTATTTGCAAACTAATTTCTACTCTGCAGAGAGAAGGTATAATAAAATGCCAGCATTTCCAAGGAGCTCCTGATCTATACAACTGACCAGAAATTTGGTTTTGTTTTATTAAAATTAAAGATGGCTGAAGGTTACAATGAATTTTGAGAGGAACACTCAGTAGACAAAAATGACCAAAATGTTAAAGCAAAAATTCTGCTAATAATAAAATAATGCCCAGAATCATTTTTAGTTTCTTGCTCTAGAAAAAAATGGAGATAAGGGAACAATAGCCTCTGCCTGGAGATCCAAAGCAGACACCACAACACTGAGGTGCTAAATAACTAACAGTGCCTAGAGGAGGAAAACACTGCAGAATGGCCCAGCCGAACACGTTGGCAGGGCGCACTCTGACTATTGTGAAGGGCTCCCCCATCAGCATAGCAGGGCCTTCAAGTCCCTTCCCCCTACCCCCGCTTTCAGCCCTGCAACTTTATTATTCTGTTAATATCATATATCATTAATGCATTTTCACTACTTTTATTATAACTTATATTTTGTTATTTTGGTTTTATTTTTTATTTTTATTTTTTAGAAATAAAACAAATTAGAATTAAAACAAAAAAGTACAAGTGATACAGGATTTCCAGGATTTAGCTATGACAAATTGTACTGCTATAAATATGGGTGCACATATATCACCATAATATGAGGTTTTCAGTTCTTCTGTAAAAATACCCAGGAGGGGGATAGCTGGCTTGAATGGGATCTCCAATCCTAGCTTTTTAAGGAATCTCCAGGCTGATTTCCACAGTGGTTGTACCAGTCTTCACTCCCACCAACAGATACTGGGAAAAAGGAATGAACGTATTCAAAAGGAAAGAGTTACTGAGTTGAGGAGGACAGGAGAGGGCATGGGGAAAGAGATTTATCTATGTATGCAAGCAGGATAGTTTGGACAACTGTACCATGCATTTCTGTTGGTCTATGGAAAGGAGCAGATAATAATTTGTTTTGTCTCCCTTTTTCATTTGATTATACTTTTTCTCTTCTTAACTTCTTATACATTTCTCTCTTCCAATTTTACATGCATATGTCCGGTAATGTGAATAACTAATTGGAAGGCAACACTGTGTTACAGCAAATACTGTGAAATTCCCAGTCCCTTTGACATCCTCCATCCTGAGAAGGGCATGGTCTAGAGGTTTTTGTCAAAAAGTGTTCCAAATTCTGAGAAATAAAGCAAATACCTACTGGGTGATTTTAAGTAGAGATAATATGCATGAGATGATGTGTTATAGTTTAGAGGTGAAGAGATGTGTGAAAGCTGGAGTGTAACTTAGAAGGGGTGTGACAGAGGAAACAACTCTCTGTGGGCATGTGAGTACACACACTTTCTGCCCTGGTACCCATCACCCCACGGGATGGCAGACATTCCATTCTATGGAAAGCACCTCGGTGCCGAGGCTGAGTTTCCCTCCGCATCTCTAACTTTCCCAGTTCGATGTACATGCATGTCTCCACTCTAGAGCTATGCAAACAGATGGGGGTAGGTTCTACAGCCCAAGTGGAAGAACCCAGACTCAGACCCATCATCTAGGCCAAAGATGTGACTCCTGCCCTTTTCATACTTCTAATACAAACACGGTCACAAGCTGATGACTATTTAAACCTTTTGACAGGCATTTCCTCTAATAGGTGGGTTTTTAAAAACTCAAAGGCAACTCTGAACACATTATCTTAACAGCTGCTACAGTTTGGGTCTAGATGTCCCCCCATCCACAGAGAGCACAGCGAGGCTTGTGTTTCACTGTCACACAGAGTTTTTTCAGAGGTGTTTGAATCTAAAGCATGTGACTGATTGGTGATTGCAATGCTGAGATTAAAGGTGCTGATTAAGGGTAGGTGTTTGCCCGACTCGTTCACTGACTGGATTAGCACCACCTTCATCTCCGCACACTGGACAGAGCATAAAAGGGTCAGACACTGTTAAGGTTCACTGGTTGCTTCTGCTGTCTTTCGCTGCCATAAACTGTTGCCCTACTGCCATGAACCACTCTGCTTTGGAGCCAGCCAATGATGGACTAAAACCTCCCCGAAGTGAGCTAAATAAACCTTTCCTTCTGTAACTTGTAGGTGTTGGGTATTTTGGTTTCAGCAAGGAGAAAAGTAAGACAACAGCTCACCCGGGAGCACCTGCTCTGGGCCGAGGGCTGTTTGAAATACACGTATTAGCACCCAGCACCTCTGTGCCTCGATGAGAAGTCGCTGCGGTTTTACCGATCAGGAGGAGACTGTCCTTCCTCTAGTAAGGGGCAAGCCATTTCAAACAGCAGCCCGCACCAGGCCAGTGCATCACCTCTTCCAGCAAAGGATTCTATACGGGCTCCACACAGGTCTCTACCTTTCTCCACAACCATCCACAGAGAGCACAGCGAGGCTTGTGTTTCACGGGCACCAAATAGCCTGTGACTTTCCACAGGTTACTCTGCTTCTCAGGTGTCTTGGAAACTTCCCTCTCATTGCTGAGACAAAATAGCCGGCACCCAGAGTTAAAAGAGGAACGTTTTATTTAGCTCACAGTTTTTAGAGGTCTCAGTCCATAATCAGCTGGCTCAAAAGCAGGGGAGCGTGGCACAGGAGCAACCATTCATGGCAGCGAAAGACAGCAAAAGCAAGGGGAGCAAAAGCGGGGACACAAGCCTCTTCTCCTCCCTTATGTGGTAGGCAGGCTGCGGTGCAGCACTCACATCGTCTCCAAGCCCTCCTCCCGCACAGGCGCAGGATGTTTAAGAAGTGAGGACCCCTGCTGAGTCACTTAGTGAAAGTTCTGAACTTCTCAAGTTGACACAATGTATCAACCATGACACCAGGGCTTTGGTATTGTCACCTGTAAAATGAGGAGCTCATGACAAAATATACCTGAATTTCTTTCATTTCTACATGGTTATAGTCTAAATCAATAGACTTGCTTTATAACAACATTTCTAATTATAAACCATATGAAAAATTAATTTGGGCATAAATAATTATGCTTTTATTTGTTTATAAGTAAGTATAACTTCATAATAAAATCTAATGCCAGACCTGGTGGCATTTCCCTATAATCCTAGCACTCAGGAGGCCTAGGCAAGAAGACTTCTATGAGTTCAAGCCATCCTGGTCTACATAGTATGTCATCCATCTAAGTCACATTTATCATCGAGGTTACAGTCACATCAGAATTAGAGCATATTCTCTCTCTCTCTGTCTCTCTCTGTCTCTGTCTCTCTGTCTCTCTGTCTCTCTCTGTCTCCCTTTCTGTCTCTATCTCTATCTCTATCTCTCTCTCTCTCTCTCTCTCTCTCTCTCTCTCTCTCTCTCACACACAATTTCAATCAATAAATTACAGAGTTCTACAAACCTTCACAGTTGGGCTAAACCTAAGAGTATACACTATCGCAGTCCCAGGACTTGGTAGGCAAAACCAGGAAGATCACTAGTTCAAGGGCAACCTGAGCTGCACATGGAGACCCTGTCTAAAACAAACGAGAAAGCAACACACAAAAATAAACCCATCCTGTACGAGCTTTTTGTTCAAAATGAACAGACTACATAGAGATCCATGACCATTTTCTTACTCCTCTGTTGAAATACAATTGTGGTTTGATTGTTAGAAAAGTTCTAAGAGTCCTGCCAGACAGACACCTCAGTGGCAAGTGGCACATTGGGCACTTCTGTCCTGCAGGAGAGATCTCAGATTACTCCCAGGCAGCCACTGCAGTTGCGAGAGACCCGGCCCAAAGTGTGGAAAGCACAGCCAGCTGAGTACCCTCTTGCATATGAGCATCAAAACATTTAAAATTTTCCAGATCTTCAAGCAACAACTGAAGATCAACACAAGCCAGGCTTGAAAGAAATGAATGCTTAGTAAAGTGCCGGTACAAGAGGGTTAGGAATCCTTTAACCAGTCATAAGATGACTCACAATGATATGCTATACCATAACAGCCTGGGGGATAGCGAAGAGAGCTGGGGTGGACACCATCAGACAGAGAAGGCATGTGGTGCATACACAGCTACCTGAATACTTACTGTTCAAGATCTCATCAACTTAAGGGCCAATTCAGTCAGTAAGGCCAGCACACATTCTAAAAAGACTTGCAGTAATAAGTTAAAAGAACATGATCGCGAGCCAAACTCAGCTCCAGGACCTCAACGCATGGTTGTGCACAGTTCTAAAAAGCACAATTTACACAAATCTGGAGTGTTGTCACCCAGAGTTGTGCTCTGCAGTGGTCCTGCTCAGCACTCCTCTAAAATACCTGAGAAGGTAAGGAGGAAAAAAAAAAAAAAAAAAAGCAATAAGTATAAGTAACTTTTTTTTTAGCCAAGTTTATTTTTGAAAGAATATCTATCTATCTATCTATCTATCCATCTGTATATACATATTAGCACAGGGTCTCATTACATAGATTGGACTTGCAGCGATCCTCCTGTTTTCAGCCTTCCAAGGGCTGGGATTACAGGCTTGTGCCACTACACCCAGTCTCAACTGCAGCCTCAGCACACCCCAGGGGCGGGGCTGGCATAGCACACCAGGAATCGAACCCTGGTCCCAGTCCCTGTGTGTCTGCCTAAGCAGGCATTTTAATCCATGGAGTATCTGGCCAGCCCCACAAGAAACTTTTGCAAAAACAAAAATTTTGAGGATTTTTTTTCAAAAGAAATTATTTACTATTAGTACTGCATTATGCTGAAGTTACATATATATATATTCAACTTCTGAAATTCTCTATCATTCCCCCGCCCTTCATTAGCACTTATGGGAATTTAGCAGAGACCAAGGACGATCTCGTAATTCTTTTTTGTACATAAATGCATTCAATACTCACAGTAATACTTAGGGGTAGGTAAGATTACTAACCCAATCTCACAAAACAAGAAAACGAGGCTTTGATAAATTCAGAAATGTATCCAGGACACAGAGCTAGTAACTGATAGAGCCATACTAGTTAACACCAAGGAGTTGGACAGTGGAGTCTGTGTTATCTGCCTCCATACTATTCTTTCTCAAGACTCTACACACTCAATAAATAGTACCTGAAATATGCATCCAACATTACAGAAGGGCTCTAACATGTTCACAACCAGGCCATAATTTGTTTGTCTCACTGCCAGGTGGCTCTGAGTCACAAGTGATACACACATGACTATCCCAGAGGGTGGTATGGGACAGTCCTAATGGTGGTACAAGCCACCTGATGGAACAGTCATGCATGTACCTCCAGTGATTCAAGCAGATGTTAAACCATCATCTTTTCCTAAGTGGGTTGGACATTTATACCATACAGGCCATTAACTTCCATGATGGCTACTCTTAGCTGTCAACTCAAGAGGTGCACAGAATATGGTAAAGCACACTTCTGGGTTGCCCGTGGAATGTTTCCAGAAGCAACTGGCAAGTGGATCTGTGAGCTGAGCGGGAAAACCCACTCGAAGCATGGATGGCAGCATCCAACAAGCTGAGGTCCCAGACAAAACAAAAAAGCAGAAGGAGGTTGTTTGCCCTCACAACCCACAATTCTTGAGTGGGGGTACTTTTGTTACTGACACTATCCACAGACATTAGGTTCCAGACTCTTTATTCTTTGAGGGAAAAAAAAAAAAAAACTTGTACCAATGACTCTTCCAGGGGCTGCTACACCTGTAGCCTCACACTGACGCTGCACCAGTTTCCTCTTATCCAGCGACTTGGAGGATCGGACAGAGCAATCTGGTTTCCTCAGCACTCCCACACACAGACATTGGCTCCAAGACTAGTCAATTCCTTATCGTGTGAGCTAATCTAATAAATCCCCTCTTATCACTATATAGGCAGTGAACTGGTTGCGTTCCTCTGGAGAACCCTAGGTAAAGCCGTTTCTCAGAAAATTGCATGTAAATTATAAGCTCAATCCATATCCATTTTATAAGAATTCCTACTCATGGAGTCTAAAGTTTTAAGGTTATACTTTTACTGTAAAGAGTCAAAAGGATTTACATTCCCCCAACACACACACCCACACACACACACATACACACATACCACCCTCATATATACTCACACACCTCCTGAATGCAGGATTCAACCCTTGCCAAGAGCCTCAGACGCCAAGCTCTTTATGAACTATTTGGAACTTTCCCACAGCCCTTTGTACCATTATTGGACACTTTTCTTTATTTCTGGCTTATGTTATTGTTTGAGTAAGCTTCCTAATAAAACAAGAGATCCAGGAAAATATCCAAGTGAGGAGACGTTCTTTTTCTCTTTTTTGACCAGCTTTGGTGCAATTCAGGCTGCTATTCTTACAGGCCAAAGTTCACCTTCACCTTCTTTTTAAAACATTTCTGGCAGCATACATAAAATTATTAAACTTCATTTTTAAAAGCAGTTTCAGATTTCTGTCATTTCACCAAGAAACCTCTATTTAATGAACAAAAAGAAGCTATACTGCCTTAAGGGTCTGCGGTTTCCTGCAGACAGATCAGCAGGGAGGCATACAGTCCTGGCCTTCAGGGGCTGAACATAGTAAGACCTAGAAAAATGCCATAAAATAGCATGCATTATTGTCCTACTTTGAATTCATAAAGGTTCCCCTGGATATCTTTAATACTTACTCAAAAGTGAAGTTATTTCAACTGATATTCTACCAACAATCTACAGATGCCTGCTGTTCACATTACACTAGGAATGCCACTTACACAAACAACACCCTATGTATTTATTTTTTCAAGTAAAGTATGGGCACATAAAAAGGAAGAAGTAAGTCTGTTAAAAATCCCCAAAGTTCTTGCAAATGGAAAAAGAACTAAAAGATGGAACCAGGGGAGGGGACAAAAAAAGAATTAAGATGTATTACGTACACACACCAACTCCCCATGATGAATATAATAATTATGTACTGCAAAAAAAGCACTAATAAAAATAAAGTTTGCAAGAAAAAAATTCTTCATTTAAAAACTCCCCAGTGTATGTTACCATGTTCAGAAATCACAAAGTTTAACTCAGAGCTAAAGGACAGTGCCCAACATACTACTGCTCTTTAATTATGATGGCCTTTACTCTATACTCCCCTGTAAAACTAGTTGCTACTATACAGAAAATATCCCTGACGAAGAAGTGCTAAACAGAGTTACATATGACCCTGTCATGCTATTCTTAGTTATATACTTCAGCAAACTGAAATTATATTTCCCACAGAAGTAATGCACAAATGGTAGTGTTTTTCATAACCAAAAACTGATAAAACCTAAATGTCCAACTGATGAATGAACAAAATGTAGCATAACCGTAAATGGAAAACTACTAGGCCATAAAAAGGAATAAAGTACTGGTAAAAAACCACATAATGAGGGGGGGGAGGGCAGGTTAGATGGCTCAGTGGAATAAGCACTTCCCTGGCAAGCACAAGGACCTGAGTTCAATCCCCGGTTCCGCAAAAAAAAAAAAAGACTACAACATGGATAAGCCTTGAAAACATGACAAGGGATAAAAACCCAACCACAAGACCACACAGTATATGCTTAGTCTAAGTGGGCCCTCACTGCCCCCCAGATTCATTATGCCTCAGTTGAATGATGAGAGATGGGATATGTGGAAAACAGTAAGATCATGAGGGCAGAGCACCAACAAATAGGGTTAGTATCCTTACAAAGGACTAAGGAGACCAGAGCATCCTTCCATCATGTGAGGACACAGCAAGCGGCTAGAGGTGCTACAGCCAGAAAGGCACACTCGCCAAAGTGAACGCTGTTGAGCCGTGCAGGCTAAAGCATTGCCTTATACCAGTGTGAGTGAACTAAGACACAGGATTCCACTTATGGGAACTCTAGAATAGGGAGGTCTCTAAAGACAGACAGATAAGTGGTTGTTAGGGCACAAGGGGAGAGAGGAACTAATGACTGTTAGTATGTCTGGGGTTTCAACTTCAGGTGGCAAAAATATTGGAAAATATTGATTACTTAAAAAACATTCAACCATCACCAGAGCCCGGCTGAGCTGCAGCTGCTTCTCCCACGACCCTAAAAGGCAAGTGAACACAGAGTACCCACGGGGACCTGGTGAGCCCTGTGCCAGCCCCTCTCCCCAGTACACCAGAGTTCGTTCCACTGAGCTGCTGTGACCAGCTTTCCCGCTGGTAGGGGAGCCTCTGTGAGCTTTGCTCACCCGCCCCCCAGTGCATATCAACACTGCTAAGTCCTGGTGAATATTTGGAATTGAAAAGGTATAAAACAAAGAAGCAAAAGTCAATCTCAGACCTCCAGCCCATCCAGAACAAATCTAGGAGACAAGGTCATAAAGAACTTAAAAGCCACACACCTGAAATTTCTGAAATGATAGCAAGAGAGACCAGTGAGACAGCTCATTGGACTAAAGCAACTGCTTAGGTAAGCTTAGGCAAGCACAAGGACCACATGCAGAGCCAGCTCCACCCCCAGGGTGGGCTGAGCCAACCACTAAGCCTGGACACGGTGGCACACTCCTGTAATCCAAGCGCTGGGGAGGCTGAAAACAGGAGGATCACTATGAGTCCAACCTTCATAGTGAGATCCTGTAACAACCAAATACATTTTTTAAAAAAGAAACAACTCTGTATTATAGAAGAAATGAAATAAAAAATAATCTCCCAGGTTAAAAAAAAAAAAAAAGGAAGTGACAACAATCATGAAAGAATTGTTCTGTACATCTAAAGAAGATATAGATTTAAAAAATAAAGGACAATAGAAAAATGGAAACATTGGACAAACAGTACAGGAAAGAACTAGAATTCATGAAACAGATTCAAACAAATAACCAGGAAATTAAGAATTCCACTGAAAGATGGCTAAACCACTGGAACAAAACTGAAGCTAGAACTTTAGACCTTGAAGATATCATTGCAGCTAGTGAATGTGAAAGGAAAGATCTCTTTAACAAGGAACACACAACAATGCAACAGCTACAAGACAATGCTAAGAAAAACAATGTAAGGCTCATAGGTATCAACAAAAGAACAGGAGTCAACACAAATGACATAAAAAAATTATTTGCAGAAGTAGAAGCAGCATCTTTTCCAAGCACAAGAATCCAACATGCAGTTTAACAGCATCTTTTCCAAGCACAAGAATCCAACATGCAGTTTAACAGCATCTTTTCCAAGCACAAGAATCCAACATGCAGTTTAGTGAGCCACACAGAACTCCAATTGGCCATAATCAAAATAAATCTTCACCCAGATACATAATAATAAAGATCCCAGAAATTGAACAAAAGAATAGATATTTTAAAAGCTACTAGATTTAAAAAAAAAAAGAAGAAGAAAAAGAACAGATCATCCATAATAGATGGATTTTTCAACACAAACCATCAAGTCAAGAAAAGCCTGGAGTGAAGTATTTCCGGTCATAAAAGAAGATAACTTCCAACCCAGACTGACGTACCCTGCAAAACTATCTATTAAATTTAATGGAGAGATAAGATCCTTCCATGACAAAGAATTAAAGAAAGTCACAATAACCAAATTAACCTTACAAAGAGTACTAACAGATATTCCAGAAAGAGACAAAAATGACCACAACTTCAAAAATTACAGAAAGGAACTACTAAGAAGAGCAAGCCATTAAATTGACAGGAAAAGTAGAGAATCCATAGCAGAAAAATAACATGACAAAGATAAGCTATACATATCAGTTATAACCATCAATGTAAGGAGTCTCAATTCACCAATCAAAAGAAACAGACTGATAAGAGTGGATCAAGAAACACAATCTAACAATACATTGTATACAAGAAACATTTAACTCACAAAGAAATTCACAGACTGAAAGTCCAAGTATGTGAAACAATACTTCATATGACAGAAACACAGAAATCATCAGGGGTAGCTATTCTGGTTGCTGACAATGTAAACTTCAATCCAAGAGTGATTAAAAGAGACAAAAAAGGTCACTACCTACTTTTTTGGGGAAAACTCCAAGAGGAAGACATAAGAATCATAAATATATATGTACTCAATGTAGGAGCTCCTAACTACTTAAGACAAAATTTAATACACGTGAAAAATCAAATGAACAATAACACAATTGTGTTGGGGGCCTTTAACACCACATTGTCACAAAGAGATAGATCAACTACACAAAAGACAGCAAAGAAATAACAGAACTAAACCAAACTTATGAAAAAATAGACTTAGTAGGCCTTTACACAGTGTTCTACAGAACACCAGAATACACATTCTTTTCAGCTACACATAGGACATTCTCCAAAATAGACCATATACTAACACATGGAGCAGGCTTAAGTAAATGCAAAAGAATTAAAATTATCCCATGCATATGATCTGACCATAGTGCAATGTAACTGGAAATTATTGACAAAAGGAACAGCAAAAACTCCATAAACATATGAAAATTAAATAACACCCTCCTGAACAATCAACGGGTCACACATGGAATTAGAGAAGAAATTAAACATTTACAATAAAACAAAACTGCAGCTACAACTTAACCAGAACCTGAGGGATACAAAGAAAGCTTTAGTCTTAAGAGGGAAATTTATAGTGGCAAATTCTCACATTAGGAAAAGACAACAAGGGGGCCTGCTCATTACCTCAGTTGTTTAAGTGCCTGCTTAAGCAAAGGAATCTGGCTCAGGATTATGTGGTTCGATCCGCAGATCCTCATGCCTTACCAGACCTGCCCTTAAGGCATCCTGAGCCAGGCCCCCAGCAGAAAAAAAAAA
>NW_004524857.1:1238446-1248361 GCF_000260255.1 Octodon degus
ATCAAAGAGTTGGTTCTTTCAAAGGTAAGTAAAATTGATAAATCCCTAGCCAAGCTTATCCAAAAAAGGCACGATGAACTGGGAAGATAGCTCAGTGGTATAAGTTCTTGTCTGGCAAGCACAAGGTCCTGAGTTCAATCCCTGGTGCCACCAAACAAAAAGAGAAAAAAGGGAAGAAAAAAATCAGTAAGTGCTGTAATCCCAGCACTTGGGAGACTGAAAAACGGGAAGGATCACTACAAGTCCAATCTGTGCAGTGAGACCCTGTGGACCCTGTACTAAATACATTAAAAAAAAAAAAAGAAAAGAAAAAGAAAAAGAAATCATCAACAAAGTAAAAAGAAAACCAACAAATTGGGAAAAAATTTTAGCTGACTGTCTCCCAGTCAAAGGGCTTCTATCTAAAACATATGAGAATTAAAAATAAATTAAGCCCCCAAATTTCAAAGATCCAATCCAAAAATGGCCATCTGAGATGAATATACACTTCTCAGATGAAGAAATACAAATGGCAAATATATGAAAAAAGGTTCAACATTAATGGTCATCTGAGAAATGCAAATTAAAACAACACTGACATTCCATCATACCCCAGAAAGGATGGCCATCATGAGGAAGTCAACCAACAATAAATGCTGGAAGGGATGGAAGAACTTTTCCACTGTTGGTGGGACTGTAGACTGGTACAATCACTAGGGAAATCACTGTGGAGATTCCTTAAAAAGCTAGGATTGGAGGTCCCATTCAAGCCAGCTATTACCCTTCTGAGTATTTTTCCAGAAGAACAAAAAAACCTCATACCACAGTGATATATGGGCCCCCATGTTTACAGCAGCACAATTTGTCATAGCTGAACCCTGGTAACAACCCAAATGCCCATCAACTGAGGAATGGATAAAAAAAGATGTGGTATTTTTACACAATGGAGTGTTACTCAGCTATAAAAAAAAAAAACCTCAAGGCTTTTATAGGTAAATGGATGCAGCTAGAGATCATACTGGTAAGTGAAATGAATCATACCCACATGTACAATCGTCATACTGTCTCACTAGTGTAAGAACCCAAAAGAGAAAATAAAATCTAAAAGGTACGAGAGATATTTTGAAAGGTAAAGAATCTGTTCAATGGGGAGAAAAAACTAGGATGAGAAAAAGGAACAAAAGAAAGAAGGGAAAAATAAATATTCATGTATATATACAGGATGGTATAGATAATTATACTGCTAATTTCTGTTAGTTTATGGAAAGTAGCAGTTAATGCTTAAATGTTTTTCTTTTTCTTTTTTTTTCATGTTTATATCTGGTAATCTAAACAAGTAATTTAAAGGTAATATAATATAATACAACAACCACTGTCAAATTCCTATTATTTTGTTCACTGAAATTCTGTATCGCTTTTAATATTTTTTTTTCTTTTTCTTTTACCATTTTGTATTCTCTTTTAAAAAGAAAATACTAAAAAGGTCCAAATTAACAGGCATTTGACATAACAACTGATCCTCTAGTTTGTACCAAAATCAGACCTTGTAGCAAAACAAAGAAAGATATGAACAAGTTTCATGGTGTGGGTCAATTATTTATGCTCACTCAGCCTTTGTTTCCTTACAGTAGGGTAGGAATTCACAGGGTTCCTATGCAAGGCAAAAATTAATTTTCTAGTGATATTCCTAGCATAAAGTAAACAAAGACTCAATGATGTTTTGGTTGTGTCTCTCAGTACATTATTAAGATAAAGTTTAGCCCTGAGGCATAGCATTAAATGAAGTCAATCAGACACACAAACTTGAATATCAAATGGTTTCTCTTGTATGGAGAACTCAATATATAAATAAAGTACAAAACAGAAGACAATAGGAAAAAAGAAAAGTTATTATAACCCAGCACGGATAATACCTAAAAAGTGTCCCCTACTTGGGCTGGGGAGACAGCTCAGTGGCCTAAGTACCTGCCTGGCAAACACAAGGATCCAGGTTCAATCCCCAGCACCACATGCCATGCCGGCCACCATACCTACAGTAATGCATGCCTCTATTCCCTGTCCTGTGGAGGCTGAGAAAGGAGGATCACTAGGAGTCAGAGCTACAGTCCAAGCTGCATAGCGAGCTGCATAGCAAGACCCTGTACCAAATAAATAAATTAATCAATTAATAGTTTCTAAAAATTTAAGTATACCTTGACTTAGTATTAGTGTGTTTAGTATAAATTTGATTCATTTTTTTTTTGGATTGTTAGTCTGTAAATATGATAATTAACTTTATAAAGACTTTTATAAGATAATAAATAGATCTGAGGCTGCCACAGAGTGTGGGGTGATGGCAGAAGAGGAGAAAAAGAAGAAGAATTAATATATGTTATGTACATGTATCAATTCCCCACAGTGAACGTAATCATTATGGACTACAAACATGTACTAATAATTTTTTTTTAAATTAAAAGATGAGGGCTGGGGAGATGGCTCAGTAAAATAAGTGCTTCCCTGGCACAAGGGCCTGAGTTCAATTCCCAGTTCCGAAAAAAAAAAATTAAAAGTTGAAGTTTAGGACAAGACTTTAGTATAAATTCAGTTCTGAGCCTGGCTTGCTAGTACACACCTGTATTCCCAGCCCCTGTAAGACTGAGACAGGAAGACGGAAACTTACTGAACCACTTAGCCATTAAACAAGATCCTGTCTCAAATTAAAAAATTTGAGGTGCTGTGCATGAAGGTTAGTGAGAAGGCTGGCTCTATCCCTAGCCCAGGAGAAATATATAGTTCTTCAGTCCCATGAAGTGCATTCCACATACTTAACAGTCACAAGTATGTAGTGGCTACAATACTAGAAAAATAACAAAAGATGAATTATATAGGTTTACATGAAATTAGAAAGCTTTACATAGATCCAGAAAAGGTTAGTATCACTCCACCAGAGAATTCTTTAGAACAGATATCAGACTCGTAGCTATCCTCCCCTTTTCAGCCTCCCAAATGCTGGGATTACAGGCACGCACCACAACACCCAGCCTCAACTGCTGTCTCAGTGTGCCTGGGGGCCAGGCTGGCACAGCACGCCGGGGACCAAACCCTGGTCCCTGCATCTGCCTAAGTAGGCTCTTTAATCCACTGACATATCTGGTTGGCCCTACCAGAGCATTTTAAATATTCAAATTATCACATATGTACGACTAGCTTTAAACTTTTACTCCCCAGTTTTAGAAATTATGTCAACAACTATTGAAAGTTCTGTGGAGACAATAAAATGATGGAGGATAACACTTAGTTGAATGTTCCCTGTAAAATGATTTTCAAGCAAGAAATAAAATTCTACCCAAGACCAGTACTAGTTAACAGGCTAAGTATTTTCAACATGTAAAACTATGATAGTCTCCAATGTACAAGGTGAATAGGAATTAAATAAACAAGTAACAGTGGACTCTCATCAACTACCACAAGCTGCTTCTTCATCCATAAACCATACTTCTTAGAAAACGTTTCAGGAGACACTTCCTGTGACTGCTTCCAGACCACATGATCATCCTGCCAAGGTCAGCGGATGGAGGTGAGGTCATTCTCTATGAAACCGACTGACTTCTTCACCACCGCCACCAGCAGGTGTGCTGTGGCTCCCCTAAATGTCCTGCTTCTGCCACCTAGGCGTAACTGTAAGAATCAGAAAGCCAACACGCTCTCCCCACCGTGGTCACACCGCAGGCTCTGGCTGCAGGGCGGGCCCGCAGACCGATGCTCCCACTCGCAAGACCCAGCCAGTCCCAAAGCCCTGAGTGTCCCTCGGACACAAGAGTAAGGAGCGCCCGGCCACTCCTGTTTCATTTAAGGGGGATTCGGGGCAGCTATGTGCGATTCAGATACCAAACTAATGAAAAGTCCAGGTCTGTGATGGAATATGGAATAGTAACTAAAATATTCCTTATTGTAGCGCAAATGCTTTCACGTGCAAGATAAATTACCTCTCTGAAGGAGGCAAATGGAGTCCCTGGAAGAAAAGGGGGAACATTTAGCTGCAGAGTGAGTGCACTTTGCTTGCCCTACTCCAGCTGAAATATACCAGTAATTAGGCCTGGAGGCTGCACAACGCTTTCCCTTGGGAACTCTGAGAGCTTTGAACACATGGGCTAATCCACCTTCACACTATCCCCAGGCAGCAGAGAGAGAGTCGGTACTCTCTAACACCTAAGAAAGCTGAAGTGGCATTCCTAAAGTTACACAACTCAGAGTCAGGCTTGCGGTTGGGAAGTGAGCACCTTCCGGCTCAACACCAACTTACACCAGAGCAGAAGACTTAAGCAAACCACTAGAAACTCTGAGGGTAGTACAAGGCAAAGTCTTGAAGAAAGGCTGACAAATCTGGGGACACCAGACCTCCTGGTAGGATTACTGGTGTCTTGAACAAATGGCTCTCTGCTCACTCCAAAGCAAGCAAGAGCCACACTAACATCCCAAGGAGACCATCATACTTCAGAGATGCATTTGTAATGTGTTTAGTGTTTCCACTTTGAAATGAAAGTTATTAAACAAACTGTTCACGTAAAACAAGTATTTTACACTTGATTTACATTAGATATTCCATTCCTGTTTCAACTCTAACTTTCAGCTCATAGTCAAGTATGTGATTAATAACATAAGCCTGGGTGTGTATGGCAAGGAAGTATTCCCCCTTGTTCAAAGAAACCTCCTTTTCAGGATTACAAAATATACTTCCCCTCTGAGAATGGGCAGTTATCTCAGTTACTTTTCTCTTGTTGCTGGGACAAAATACCCGACACCCAACATTAAGGAAGGAAAGATTTATTTAGCTCAAAGTTCGTGATTTTAGTCCATACTCAGCTGGCTCCAAGACAGAGTGGCACATGGCACAGAGCAGCCATCCATGGCAGCAGAAAACAGCAAGAGCAAAGGGAGGGGCAGCAGCTGGGCAGCGAGAAAGCCTTCCTCCCCTCCTTACATTCGTATGCAAATTATCTGCCCCAGGGCGAGTGTAGTGCTCACACACATAATACCAGCATTAGATCATGAATTAATGACAAACTCTAGAAGCTGCCCCAATGAAGCTTCGGGGGGACAAGCAGACACAAGCCATAACAACAGCTGACTCCAGAATTACTTCCTTCCTCATGTTATCTTTTGATGTCATGTTCCTGTCTCAGCACTTGTCTAATCAGCCAAGCCATTAGAGCAGGGTAAGAACTGAACACTGGCAGAGACAAAGCTACACTGTTCCCTGGCTATTAAGGAAATAAGTAAACAGAAGATTAAAAAAGAGTGTGAACCCTAACACACCTCAAAATCCACATACATCTTATCTTAAATGCTTATATCAAGTCATAACTTTTCTGCCCACAAAAACTCACACAAGAATGGTTATAGGCCCTTTATTCATAATTGTAAAAACTTAGAAGCAACCAAGAAATTCACCAAGAGATGAAACGATAAACCGTGGTTCCACCAGACAATGAACTATTGCTTAGCAATAAAATGAAATGAGTTACTAAGCATTGAGAAGACCCCTGCATGAGTAGTGCTAAGGGCAAGAAGCCTGTCTGAAAGGGTATGTACTATCTGACACCAAGTATACAGGACAGTCTAGCAAAAGGCAATGCCATGGGACAGTAACCAGATCAATGACTGTCATGGGTTATGACGGAAGGATCCAAGGAATTAGTTCTAAGTCACTGAAACAATTCTACGTGACACTAGGATGGTGAAAACATGCTAGACCTGTGTGCCAAAGGCCCCAGAGCTGAATAACAGAGTGAGCCTTAAGAGAAACTACAAGCTTTAGTTAGCAATGAATTGATACCAATTCCAACAACTGCAAGGTGTAATAATAAGGGAGAGCTGGAAAGGAAGCGTACAAGGACACTAAACTTTCTGTACAACTTCGCTACAACCTGAGACTGCTTCCACAAAAAGGTCTATCAATTTAAAGTGGGGGAAAAGATGCACTGGTGGGCCTCACAAGCTTCATATGGAGCCAGGATGCAGGGACATCAGTCAATAATTTTATTGATGGGTACCTCTTACAGTCAACTTTATTTTTTAGTACAGTAGTGGTTCTAAACAAATTTCAGCCTGTCACTCCACTTGAAAAGGCCTTGTGCTCTCCATGATGGTGCTTTATTAAGCTAAGCAAAGAAAAGATGAGCTTTCCAAACTTCTGGCCTAGCAATAGTTAGTACACATGATACACATAAAACAAATTCTAAACTGCTGCTGCATTTTTACTAAGTAATCAACTGATTTCATGCATTAAATTCTCCCATCATTCTGCTTCCTAAGCACATCCCCACTCTCATCTCCAGTATTATGAATCAAATTTTAGTCTATGCTCTACCTAAGTTCCTGAAGGGCAGTAACACTGTCTTCGCTATTTCCTATCCTCAAGGTTGAACATACCGGAAAGCTGGCAGGAAGAAGTGAGGAAGAGAAGAAGGAAGGAATACCCTACTGGAATCTCCAGTGAAAGCTTCAGCAGAAAAACAGGACATGCACAAACTGCTCACGGTACATCGAAAGCAAGTCTGACCAAGGGACAACTTTTAAAGGGGTGGGCAGGGTTGCTACTAATGACAAGGAATGGACACACCTCTGTGCTGGAAGAGTTAAAAGATGAGAGAATCCCTGAAATCTAGGCAGGTTGATAAGTGGAGAAGATGCCAGACAGACACAGAGACACCCAGAGACAGACAGGGAGATAACAGGAGAAGACCCGGCAGAGACAAGTGAGGAATAAACCCCCAATACCATTCTCAAGCTGCCCTGATCTCCTGCAGTCTTTGCTGTGGTCAAAGGGCTGGAAGATAAAGCACAAGAATGTTCACTTATGAAATCCACACAGGTCAGCCACCGGAGCACAAAGCAGGAAGGACAAAGAAGCAGAAAGGATCAGAGTCGCCAACAGGAGTTACGCAGCACATGCAAAACACAGCACAAGTATATGCACCATACCCTCTTGTCGGTGAATTAGAATCTCTAAACTCAGACCAGCCTATGGTTCAAACCCTAACTCCGTCACTCTGTAAACATATACCTTTGAGCAAGTGATTTAACTTCCAAGCACCTGAATAATATGATTTCATAGTTGAAAGGATTAGGTAGGAAAACACCAAGTATTTGATGCCCACACACAGGAAGCACTGTGACATTATCTGCCCCCCAGCACATAATTAAATACAATTTCTAGCATATCATCCATGCTTTTCATCCCTTTGTTGCCTAATATATGTTCCCTACTTCCCCAGCTACACTATAGTCCTTCAAGACAGGCAAGAGGTGGGTTATTTTACTCCACTGAGTCTCTTCAACACACCTGTCTGACTGTGGGCTGTACACACAGGGCAACAAGTCAAATGTCTATTCAAGAAATACATAGCCCCTGTAAGCAAAAGAAGAAAGGGTTAATCGATTTATTAACCTGAAAAAGAGAACTACTGCCGAATTCACTACCTGCTCTCTTCATGTCTATAAAGTGCTGCCTGATATAATCATGCTTCCCCATGCAGTTCTCCTTACATAAAAATTCAAGTAATTCAGCAGCAGATATACCTTCTCAGCAAGCACGTCCAATTTTAATACACACAAACTATCAATTATTCCAACTGAGAATATTAAAAAAAAAGAGGAAATTGAAGCTCGATAATAACAGAAAAGAGAAACAGAGCAGATGGCAAAACAAGAATCAAAGTCCTGGGGAACTACAGGACAATGGAGGCGAGTGCAGGTGTGGACTGCCTGCTGGTGAGCAGAACCTGTGGCACAGGCTCCGCAGCAGGAGCCTGGCCAGGCAGCACCAGCACACCAAGGATGTGCGGTGCTGGCCCCTTGCTATGGGGAAATTGCTTTTCAAGGTGTCTGGCTTAAACAGATTAAACAAAACTAGCAAGCGTCCTTGATAAACCGCACCTTGCAAATCCTAATGCTGACCAGCATGCAGTCCAGAGCCTCATGCTTCATGGGTGCGACTGCAGAAGGTGGCTGGGTCATGAGGATGCTGCAGTCACCTGTGAGGTCAGGAAGTGTGATGTGCCCCAAAGAGGTGGGTCTGGGTGTGACCCGGGAGGGTGTGCAGCCCTCACAGTGCCTCTTCTCCTCTTCCTGGCTGCTGCGGCATGCAGCTTTCAGGTTCCGGACCCCTCTGCTGTGCCTTCCTGCACGCAAGTCAATCAGTGATGGTCTCAGATGAGCCCAAATCAACCCCTCCTCCATAAAGTTCCAGACGTCAGTCCTGTCTTGGTGATGAGGACGTGATGAAGCTAACTACAGACCCAGAAGGTAAGACCCTAGAGGTCTGCTCTATGAGGTAGTCCATGAAGTAAAGCCAATGGTTATGATCACTGAAAATCAGAAAAGCACTAAGCACTTGCACAAAGCTACAAGAAAGAGTAGCCTCTTATATGGCTATCACTTTGCAAAACAAGAAAAATAAACTACAAACTTGCTTCTGCAACCAGAAGAGATGATATATTTAGAAAACGTAACTTTCAGTCAGTGGAAAAGCAGAAACCTCACACGTTGTTCTTCTGTTTTAATCATTTATTTATTTACTTATTTATTTAGTACAGGGTCTCGCTATGCAGCTTGGACTCTTACTGGTCTTCCTGTCTCAGCCTCCCCAGCGCTGAGATGATAGGCGTGTGCCACCATGCTCAGTCCTGGGGCCAGCACGGCAGGTAGTACCAAGGGGTGAACCGGGTTCCTCATGCTTGCCAGGCAGGCACTTAGACCCTCGAGCTGTGTCCACACACCCACATTGTTATTTTATGTGGTAAGGATTTAATATAGGAAATTGGGTATATAGATGTTGGAAGATGGCAAAAATAAAAAGCATACACAGATGACCTCATACTAGTTACTGCTATCAAGAAACACAAAAGAAATTACCAGAACCTGGGTGCTTAATGCAGGAACTGTTAACAGGCCTTTGGAGAGCGGGCCAATGGAAGATGCACAGGACAACTTCTACTTGAGCCTTGCTTGGGGGACCAAGGCAAAGAAGTTAGGGTACACCTCAGCCGCAGCTTGCCCAGAGCTGACAGGAGCTGAAAACAACAGCAATGTCCACCCTCCTCCTCCCTGCTCTGTCTGTCTTCCACCAGGGCCTCCTACTGCCAAAACCCAACAGGAATCCAGCTGGCAGAGGAACCTGGGAAATTTACGTGCTGGGCTCCAGTCCTGGTCTCACAAAAGAATATAAAATGGAAGATTTGAACCTAAAACCACAACTAAGCCACCAGTACAGTTTGATATTCATTTTTTCCCTATTAGCTTTCAAATTCCTTAACTGAGAACTCTCCAACATGGGTTTTCCAGGAATCTAACCTTCATACTTGTGAACCAGTAAATGTTATAAGACTGTTTTTCCTAAAAATAATCTGAAATACTGCACTACAACTCCATTCCTTTGTCATTATTATAAATCTGTTTCATTTTTATTTAGGCCAGAAATTTTCATAGGATAGAACATAAAAAAAAAAAATTATAATTGAGAGCCCTACTTAAATCTAACAATTTTTTCCACCAAAGAAAAATTTTTGGGCCAGTGAGATAGCTCAGCAGACTAAGTGCCTGCTTAAGCAAGCACTAGGGATTCTATCCCCAGCACCACGTGCCATGCCAGCCCCACCCCCGGGGTACACTGAGCCTGCCACTGAGACCCAACATGGTGGTGCACACCTGTAATCCCAGCACTGGAGACACTGAAAACAGGAGGATCACTACAAATCCAAGCTGTATAGTAAGACCTTGTACCAAATACATAATTTTTTTTAAAGTGTATATTTAACCATTAAAAATCACCTGTAGTCCACATGGCTGCACTGATAAAGATTCTACAATCTGAGGTACAGGATCTCAGGACAAATCCTGAGGGCATTTCACTGACCTTCTCAGACCAAAAAGCTACAACTCTTGTTGCATAGGTCC